>NC_092003.1:7491742-7496742 GCF_044704955.1 Pristiophorus japonicus | reverse complement strand
GACGCTCCCTCAGCACTGCCCCTCCGACAGTGCGGCGCTCCCTCAGCACTGCCCCTCCGACAGTGCGGCGCTCCCTCAGTACTGCCCCTCCGACAGTGCGGCACTCCCTCAGTACTGCCCCTCCGACAGTGCGGCGCTCCCTCAGTACTGCCCCTCCGACAGTGCGGCACTCCCTCAGTACTGCCCCTCCGACAGTGCGGCGCTCCCTCAGTACTGCCTCTCCGACAGTGCGGCACTCCCTCAGTACTGCCTCTCCGACAGTGCGGTGCTCCCTCAGTACCACACTGGGAGTGTCGGCCTGGATTGTGTGCTGAAGTCTCTGGAGTGGGACTCGAACCCACAACCTTCTGGCTGTGAGGCGAGATACAGAGCGATCCACTGAGCCACGGCTGACTGCTCCACACCCACCGTTCCCCAGCTCTTTTCCCCCCTCCCCCCCCCATTGTTGCCGGTAACATCACAGGTCCTAAGTTACACTAATTGAGCACATGATGCTATATAACCTTCACACACGGCCTAACCCTTATCTATCTCCCTTTATCACTGGCACCATTCACCAACATTGCTCCCTGAAGGACAATAAGGTCTGAGAGAAAAAAAAATACACCCAGCTGTGGACAAACCCACTCCAACATGTACAGTCCCTGCTGTAATACCCGGGTATCCCTTATTGTATATATAAACCCCCGAACCCCTCGATTATACCCCAGCCTGTAACTCACTCCCGGGTATCTGTTATTCTATATATAAACCCCCTGAACCCCTCGATTAGATTCCAGCCTGTAACTCACTCCCCGGAGTATCTGTTATTCTATATATAAACCCCCCGAACCCCTCGATTAGATTCCAGCCTGTAACTCACTCCCGGGTATCTGTTATTCTACATATAAACCCCCCCGAACCCCTCGATTAGATTCCAGCCTGTAACTCACTCCCGGGTATCTGTTATTCTATATATAAACCCCCCCGAACACCTCGATTAGATTCCAGCCTGTAACTCACTCCCGGGTGTATGTTATTCTATATATAAACCCCCTGAACCCCTCGATTAGATCCCAGCCTGTAACTCACTCCCCGGGGTATCTGTTATTCTATATATAAACCCCCTGAACCCCTCGATTAGATTCCAGCCTGTAACTCACTCCCGGGTATCTGTTATTCTATATATAAACCCCCCGAACCCCTCGATTAGATTCCAGCCTGCAACTCACTCCCAGGTATCTGTTATTCTATATATAAACCCCCCGAACCACTCGATTAGATTCCAGCCTGTAACCCACTCCCAGGTATCTGTTATTCTATATATAAACCCCCCGAACCCCTCGATTAGATCCCAGCCTGTAACTCACTCCCGGGTATCTGTTATTCTATATATAAACCCCCCCGAACCACTCGATTAGATCCCAGCCTGTAACCCACTCCCAGGTATCTGTTATTCTATATATAAACCCCCCGAACCACTCGATTAGATTCCAGCCTGTAACTCACTCCCGGGTATCTGTTATTCTATATATAAACCCCCCCGAACCCCTCGATTAGATTCCAGCCTGTAACTCACTCCCGGGTATCTGTTATTCTATATATAAACCCCCCGAACCCCTCGATTAGATCCCAGCCTGTAACTCACTCCCGGGTATCGGCTGTATAAACCACTAGGATCTGTGTAGTGCCCATGATTTAAGAGGGTGTGTAGACATTGCATGTCTGGAACCTCTGCCCCATATCCTGATCAGTGGGCCCTGCGCTGTTTTGAAACGGGAGCTGTGTGTTCTTGCACAGCATGGGATCGCTCGGTACCTGGCGGGGGCGGTGACAGAGTTTGAGACGATTATTGTTAAGCATCTCACTGGGGTACGTGTCCCTCACACACCGACACTCACTGGGGTACGGGTCCCACACACACTGACTCTCACTGGGGTACGGGTCCCACACACACTGACTCTCACTGGGGTATAGTCCCACACACACTGACTCTCACTGGGGTACGGGTCCCACACACACTGACTCTCACTGGGGTACGGGTCCCTCACACACTGACTCTCACTGGGGTACGTGTCCCTCACACACCGACTCTCACTGGGGTACGTGTCCCTCACACACTGACTCTCACTGGGGTACGGGTCCCTCACACACTGACTCTCACTGGGGTACGTGTCCCTCACACACCGACTCTCACTGGGGTACGGGTCCCACACACACTGACTCTCACTGGGGTACGGGTCCCACACACACTGACTCTCACTGGGGTACGGGTCCCACACACACTGACTCTCACTGGGGTACGGGTCCCACACACACTGACTCTCACTGGGGTATAGTCCCACACACACTGACTCTCACTGGGGTACGGGTCCCACACACACTGACTCTCACTGGGGTACGGGTCCCTCACACACTGACTCTCACTGGGGTACGTGTCCCTCACACACCGACTCTCACTGGGGTACGTGTCCCTCACACACTGACTCTCACTGGGGTACGTGTCCCTCACACACTGACTCTCACTGGGGTACGGGTCCCACACACACTGACTCTCACTGGGGTACGGGTCCCACACACACTGACTCTCACTGGGGTACGGGTCCCACACACACTGACTCTCACTGGGGTACAGGTCCCACACACACTGACTCTCACTGGGGTACGGGTCCCACACACACTGACTCTCACTGGGGTACGGGTCCCACACACACTGACTCTCACTGGGGTAAATCTTAATGATCCAAAACTCGGCTGCCTCGTGTCCTAACTTGCACCGAGTCCCGCTCACCCATCACCCACTGCGCTTGCTGCCCCGTGTCCTAACTCGCACCGAGTCCCACTCACCCATCATCCCCTGTGCTCACTGCCCCGTGTCCTAACTCGCACCGAGTCCCGCTCACCCATCACCCCCTGTGCTCGCTGACCCCGTGTCCTAACTCGCACCGAGTCCCACTCACCCATCACCCCCTGTGCTCACTGCCCCGTGTCCTAACTCGCACCGAGTCCCACTCACCCATCACCCCCTGTGCTCACTGCCCCGTGTCCTAACTCGCACCGAGTCCCGCTCACCCATCACCCCCTGTGCTCACTGCCCCGTGTCCTAACTCGCACCGAGTCCCGCTCACCCATCAGCCCCGGTGCTCACTGCCCCGTGTCCTAACTCGCACCGAGTCCCGCTCACCCATCACCTCCTGTGCTCGCTGACCTACATTGGCTCCCGGTTAAGCAACGCCTCCATTTTAAAATTCTCATCTTTGTCTTGAAACCCTTCCATGGCCCTCGCCCCTCCCTATCTCTGTAATCTCCTCCAGCCCCACAACCCCCCGAGATGTCTGCGCTCCTCTAATTCTGCCCTCCTGAGCATCCCTGATTATAATCGCTCCACCATCGGTGGCCGTGCCTTCTGTTGCCTGGGCCCCAAGCTCTGGAACTCCCTCCCTAAACCTCTCTACCTCTCTCTTCTCCTTCAAGACGCTCCTTAAAACCTGCCTCTCGAACCAAGCTTTTGGTCGCCTGCCCTAATATCTCCTTATGTGGCTTGATTTTGTCTGATAACGCTCCTGTGACGTGCTGCGGGATGGTTCACTACGTTAAAGTCTCCGAGTTGTGTTGAAAGGGGAGGCTGCTTCTACTCAGCAGTGTCCTGTTTAATCAACACTCACAATGGGGTTCCGTCCCATAACACGCAGCAACCAGGAGGACTAAAGTCCTCCCAGAAACCAGCCTCTGCGATCGGAAACACTGCTATGGGATCTCCTCTCGTCTCTCTCTCTCTCTCCCTCTCCCTCTCCTGGTCATCAGGGGCCCGCGTGCACTGAGTTGGTGTGAGCTCTACCCAACTCACTGTTGGGGCCCGCAGCTAGTCCTAGCAACAATTGGATAGCCCATGAGGGCTGGAGTCAGGAGCGGGCAAGGTTACACTGGGGCAGGAGGCAGCCTGTATCCAATCAGTGTAGAGGGAGCTTTACTCTGTATCTAACCCCGTGCTGTACCGGCCCTGGGAGTGTTTGATGGGACAGTGTAGAGGGAGCTTTACTCTGTATCTAACCCCGTGCTGTACCTGCCCTGGGAGTGTTTGATGGGACAGTGTAGAGGGAGCTTTACTCTGTATCTAACCCCGTGCTGTACCTGCCCTGGGAGTGTTTGATGGGACAGTGTAGAGGGAGCTTTACTCTGTATCTAACCCCCTGTACCTGCCCTGGGAGTGTTTGATGGGACAGTGTAGAGGGAGTTTTGCTCTGTATCTAACCCCGTGCTGTACCTGCCCTGGGAGTGTTTGATGGGACAGTGTAGAGGGAGCTTTACTCTGTATCTAACCCCGTGCTGTACCTGCCCTGGGAGTGTTTGATGGGACAGTGTCGAGGGAGCTTTACTCTGTATCTAACCCCCTGTACCTGCCCTGGGAGTGTTTGATGGGACAGTGTAGAGGGAGCTTTACTCTGTATCTAACCCCGTGCTGTACCTGCCCTGGGAGTGTGTGATGGGACAGTGTAGAGGGAGCTTTACTCTGTATCTAACCCTGTGCTGTACCTGCCCTGGGAGTGTTTGATGGGACAGTGTAGAGGGAGCTTTACTCTGTATCTAACCCCGTGCTGTACCTGCTCTGGGAGTGTTTGATGGGGACACTGGGGTATCCATTCTGCAGTACTGAGGTCAGAAGATGTCTCTTTAACCGCAGTGGACTGTTCTGTCTGATGTTGGGGAGCTTCAGTCAGCATCGAGCCGGGGTTGGAGCTTGTTAGCTTTGTGTGCAGAGTGAGTGGCTTTTAGTTTTAACTTTAATGCTGCAGCCCCTCCCTATCTCTGTAACCTCCTCCAGCCCCTACACCCTCCCTATCTCTGTAACCTCCTCCAGCCCCTACACCCTCCCTATCTCTGTAACCTCCTCCAGCCCCACAACCCCCCGAGATCTCTGTAACCTCCTCCAGCCCCTACACCCTCCCTATCTCTGTAACCTCCTCCAGCCCCACAACCCCCCCGAGATCTCTGTAACCTCCTCCAGCCCCTACACCCTCCCT
>NC_092003.1:7466742-7486742 GCF_044704955.1 Pristiophorus japonicus | reverse complement strand
GTGTGTGTGGGGGGGGGTTTATACACTGTATTGGGGGTGTGTGTGTGTGTGGGGGGGGGGGTTTATACACTGTATTGGGGGTGTGTGTGTGTGTGGGGGGGGGGTTTATACACTGTATTGGGGGTGTGTGTGTGTGTGGGGGGGGGGTTTATACACTGTATTGGGGGTGTGTGTGTGTGTGGGGGGGGGGTTTATACACTGTATTGGGGGTGTGTGTGTGTGTGGGGGGGGGGGTTTATACACTGTATTGGGGGTGTGTGTGTGTGTGTGGGGGGGGGGTTTATACACTGTATTGGGGGGGTGTGTGTGTGTGTGTGTGTATGGGGGGGGGGGTTTATACACTGTATTGAGGGGTGTGTGTGTGTGTATGGGGGGGGGGTTTATACACTGTATTGGGGGTGTGTGTGTGTGTGTGTATGGGGGGGGTTTATACACTGTATTGGGTGTGTGTGTGTGTGTGGGGGGGGGGTTTATACACTGTATGGGGGTGTGTGTGTGTGTGTATGGGGGGGGGGGTTTATACACTGTATTGGGGGTGTGTGTGTGTGTGTGTATGGGGGGGGGTTTATACACTGTATTGGGGTGTGTGTGTGTGTGTGTGTGGGGGGGGGTTTATACACTGTATTGGGGGTGTGTGTGTGTGTGGGGGGGGGGGGTTTATACACTGTATTGGGGGTGTGTGTGTGTGTGGGGGGGGGGTTTATACACTGTTGGGGTGTGTGTGTGGGGGGGGGGGGGTTTATACACTGTGTTGGGTGTGTGTGTGTGTGTGTGTGTGTGGGGGGGGTGTTTATACACTGTGTTGGGTGTGTGTGTGTGTGGGGGGGGGGTTTATACACTGTGTTGGTGTGTGTGTGTGTGTGTGTGTGTGTGTGTGGGGGGGTGTTTATACACTGTGTTGGTGTGTGTGTGTGTGTGTGTGTGTGTGGGGGTGTTTATACACTGTTGGGGTGTGTGTGTGTGTGTGGGTGGGGGGGGTTATACACTGTGTTGGTGTGTGTGTGTGGGGGGGGTTGTTTATACACTGTGTTGGTGTGTGTGTGTGTGTGGGGGGGGGGGGTTTATACACTGTGTTGGTGTGTGTGTGTGTGTGGGGGGGGGGGGGGTTTATACACTGTGTTGGTGTGTGTGTGTGTGTGTGTGTGTGTGTGGGGGGGTGTTTATACACTGTGTTTGGTGTGTGTGTGTGTGTGTGTGTGTGTGGGGTGTTTATACACTGTTGGGGTGTGTGTGTGTGTGTGGGTGGGGGGGGTTTATACACTGTGTTGGTGTGTGTGTGTGTGGGGGGGGGTGTTTATACACTGTGTTGGTGTGTGTGTGTGTGTGGGGGGGGGGGGTTTATACACTGTGTTGGTGTGTGTGTGTGTGTGGGGGGGGGTTTATACACTGTTGGGGTGTGTGTGTGTGGGGGGGGTGTTTATACACTGTGTTGGTGTGTGTGTGTGTGTGTGTGTGTGGGGGGTGTTTATACACTGTTGGGGTGTGTGTGTGTGTGTGGGGGGGGGGGTTTATACACTGTTGGGGTGTGTGTGGGGGGGGGTGTTTATACACTGTGTTGGTGTGTGTGTGTGTGTGTGTGTGGGGGGGGGCGGTTTATACACTGTTGGGGTGTGTGTGTGTGGGGGGTGTTTATACACTGTGTTGGTGTGTGTGTGTGTGTGTGGGGGGGGGTTTATACACTGTTGGGGTGTGTGTGTGTGTGTGTGTGTGGGGGGGGGGGGTTTATACACTGTATTGGTGTGTGTGTGTGGGGGGGGGGTTTATACACTGTATTGGGGTGTGTGTGTGTGTGGGGGGGGGGGTTTATACACTGTTGGGGTGTGTGTGTGGGGGGGGGGATGTTTATACACTGTATTGGGGTGTGTGTGTGTGGGGGGAGGGGGGTTTATACACTGTGTTGGTGTGTGTGTGTGTGGGGGGGGGGGGTTTATACACTGTGTTGGTGTGTGTGTGTGTGGGGGGGGGGGGTGTTTATACACTGTTGGGGTGTGTGTGTGGGGGGGGGTGTTTATACACTGTGTTGGTGTGTGTGTGTGTGTGGGGGGTGTTTATACACTGTTGGGGTGTGTGTGTGTGTGTGGGGGGGGGGGGGTTTATACACTGTGTTTGTGTGTGTGTGTGTGGGGGGGGGGTTTATACACTGTTGGGGTGTGTGTGTGGGGGGGGGGTGTTTATACACTGTGTTGGTGTGTGTGTGTGTGTGTGGGGGGGGGGTTTATACACTGTTAGGGTGTGTGTGTGTGGGGGGTGTTTATACACTGTGTTGGTGTGTGTGTGTGTGTGTGTGTGGGGGGGGGGGGGTTTATACACTGTTGGGGTGTGTGTGTGGGGGGGAGATGTTTATACACTGTATTGGTGTGTGTGTGTGTGTGGGGGGGGGGGGGTTTATACACTGTTGGGGTGTGTGTGTGTGTGTGTGGGGGGGGGGTTTATACACTGTATTGGGGTGTGTGTGTGTGTGTGTGGTGGGGGTGTTTATACACTGTATTGGGGTGTGTGTGTGTGTGTGTGTGTGTGTGTGTGGGGGTTTATACACTGTGTTGGGGGGGTGTGTGGGTGGGCCACATTGTCCGCATTCCAGACACGAGACTCCCAAAGCAAGCGCTCTACTCGGAACTCCTTCACGGCAAACAAACCCAAGGTAGACAGAGGAAACGTTACAGGGACCACCCTCAAAGCCTCCCTGATAAAGTGCAACATCCCCACCGACACCTGGGAGTCCCTGGGCCAAAGACCAGTCCGCCCTAAGTGGAGGAAGTGCATCCGGGAGGGCGCTGAGCACCTCGAGTCTCGTCGCCGAGAGCGTGCAGAAACCAAGCGCAGGCAGCGGAAGGAGCGTGCGGCAAACCAGTCCCACCCTCCCCTTCCCTCAACCACTGTCTGTCCCTCCTGTGACAGGGACTGTGGTTCCCGTATTGGACTGTTCAGCCACCTAAGGACTCGTGTTAAGAGTGGAAGCAAGTCTTCCTCGATTGCGAGGGACTGCCTATGATGATGATGGCGGGGGGTATGTGGGGTTTATACACTGTACTGGGGCAGGTTTATGAGCCGCCTGTCTTGTGTAGACTGTCTGAGGGTCGATGTCGTTGCTCGTGTACGAAGGGTACAGCTTCGGAGGACGCTGTATTTCCCGTCAGACAATGCCGGGAATCGGATGTATTGACGGGCAGATAGCAAGAAAGACTTGCATTGATATAGCACCTGTCCCCCACCATCCCAAAGCACCTCACAGCCAATGAAGTACTTTTGGCGTGCAGTCACTGTTGTAATGTGGGAAACGCCAATTTGCGCACAGCAAGCTCCCACACACAGCAATGTGATAATGACCCAGATCATCTGTTTCAGTGATGTTGGTCGAGGGATAAATATTGGCCCCAGGACACCGGGGAGAACTCCCCCTGCTCTTCTTCAAGCAGCGTCATGGGATCTTTTACGTCCTCCTGAGAGGGCAGACCGGGCCTCGGTTTAACGTCTCATCCGATGATGATGAAAGTACGTCCCTATTGGAAAGGGAATTGTCTGATTTACCATCGAGGGGTGACCCTCTCTCAGTGGGGGAGAGGGTCAGGGGTCAGAGGGCGGGTGGCGGGGGGGGGGGGGTGGGGAAGAGCTTCTTGCCCATCAAGAGTTAGTTAAACAAGCCACAATGTGGCTGACCAGAACGGCCCAGACTTGATCCCCGGCCCGTGCGACGCGCGTGTGTGTGTACGGAGCGCGCCCTTTGTGTGAGTGGAACAGCTCTCTCGCCTCTGAGTCAGCAGGTTGTGGGTTCAAGTCCCACTCCTGGAGGAGCGCCGCACTGTCGGAGGGGCAGTACTGAAGGAGTGCCATACTGCGCTGTCGGAGGGGCAGTACTGAGGGAGTGCCGTACTGCGCTGTCGGAGGGGCAGTACTGAGGGAGTGCCGTACTGCGCTGTCGGAGGGGCAGTACTGAGGGAGTGCCACACTGTCGGAGGGGCAGTGCTGAGGGAGCACCGTACTCTGCTGTCGGAGGGGCAGTACTGAGGGAGCACCGTACTCCGCTGTCGGAGGGGCAGTACTGAGGGAGCACCGTACTCCGCTGTCGGAGGGGCAGTACTGAGGGAGCGCCACACTGTCGGAGGGGCAGTACTGAGGGAGCGACATGATCCGGGTCATTATCACATTGCTGTGTGTGGGAGCTTGCTGTGCGCAAATTGGCTGCCGCGTTTCCCACAATACAACAGCGACCACACTTCAGAAAAAGTACTTCATTGGCTGCAAAGCGCTTTGGGACGTCCGGTGGTCGTGAAAGGCGCTATATAAATACAAGTCTTTATTTCTTTCTCTCAAGTGGACTGAGCAGGTGGCGGGGAGGGGTTTGTGTTCATTCCGAGTCGGGCTGCTCCGAGGGGGAGATGGAGCAGTTCCAGGTGACTGCGTATCTCACTGACCCTCCTGGTCATTCAGCAATCGATTTGAGAATGGGGGTGCTGGGGTCGGAGGTCAGGCTGTGGTCAAGACCTCGAGCTCCGATGTGACTCTGGGTCCGACTTGGTCACCATCTCTCTTCAGCTCGCCGATGCTGGTTGTAACTTTCTCCAATAAGGTTTTTAGACGTCTGAAACAGCTCTCGGAATTCGACACGCCGAATTTTAACCTCTTCCTTTCCATTTTAGCCTTCAAACTATCCTCGGGAGGCCCAACAATTGTCGCATCAAGGTACGAGGCTGTAACTCTAACTGTAAACTTCAATTTTACTGCTCGCTCCCAGGGCAGGTACAGGGGGTTAGATACAGAGTAAAGCTCCCTCTACACTGTCCCATCAAACACTCCCAGGGCAGGTACAGGGGGTTAGATACAGAGTAAAGCTCCCTCTACACTGTCCCATCAAACACTCCCAGGGCAGGTACAGGGGGTTAGATACAGAGTAAAGCTCCCTCTACACTGTCCCATCAAACACTCTCAGGGCAGGTACAGCACGGGGTTAGATACAGAGTAAAGCTCCCTCTACACTGTCCCATCAAACACTCCCAGGGCAGGTACAGCACGGGGTTAGATACAGAGTAAAGCTCCCTCTACACTGTCCCATCAAACACACCCAGGGCAGGTACAGGGAGTTAGATACAGAGTAAAGCTCCCTCTACACTGTCCCATCAAACACTCCCAGGACAGGTACAGCACGGGGTTAGATACAGAGTAAAGCTCCCTCTACACTGTCCCATCAAACACTCCCAGGGCAGGTACAGCACGGGGTTAGATACAGAGTAAAGCTCTCTCTACACTGTCCCCATCAAACACTCCCAGGGCAGGTACAGCACGGGGTTAGATACAGAGTAAAGCTCCCTCTACACTGTCCCCATCAAACACTCCCAGGGCAGGTACAGGGGGTTAGATACAGAGTAAAGCTCCCTCTACACTGTCCCATCAAACACTCCCGGGGCAGGTACAGGGGGTTAGATACAGAGTGAAGCTCCCTCTACACTGTCCCATCACACACTCCCAGGGCAGGTACAGGGGGTTAGATACAGAGTAAAGCTCCCTCTACACTGTCCCCATCAAACACTCCCAGGGCAGGTACAGGGGGTTAGATACAGAGTAAAGCTCCCTCTACACTGTCCCATCACACACTTCCAGGGCAGGTACAGGGGGTTAGATACAGAGTAAAGCTCCCTCTACACTGTACCCATCAAACACTCCCAGGGCAGGTACAGGGGGTTAGATACAGAGTAAAGCTCCCTCTACACTGTCCCATCACACACTCCCAGGGCAGGTACAGGGGGTTAGATACAGAGTAAAGCTCCCTCTACACTGTCCCATCAAACACTCCCAGGGCAGGTACAGTATTGGGTTTATATATAGAATAACAGTGTGTGTGTGTGTGTGTCTGTCTCACAAGAATGTAAAGGTTTCAGAGGTGAGGGCTTGGGGGGAGGCGGAAGAGAGTGGGGTGGAGGGGGATTGTGGGATCGGGGGTTTGTGTGGTGGGGTGTTTGAGTGAGGGGGGGTGTTTGAGGGTGTGGGGGGTTGTGAGGGGGGGTGTTTGAGGGTGGGGGTGGGTGGGGGGGTTTGAGGGTGGGGGGGCTGTGAGGGGGGGGTTTGAGGGTGGGGGTGGGGTGGGGGGTGTTTGAGGGTGGGGATGGAGTGGGGGGGGTTGTGAGGGGGGGTGTTTGGGGGTGGGGTGGTGGGTGTTTGAGGGTGGGGGGGTGTTTGAGGGTGGGGGTGGGGTGGGGGGTGTTTGAGGGTGGGGGGGTGTTTGAGGGTGGGGGGGTTGTGAGGGGGGGTTTGATGGTGGGGGGGTTGTGAGGGGGGGGTTTGAGGGTGGGGGTGGGGTCGGGGGTGTTTGAAGGTGGGGGTGGGGTGGGAGGGGTTGTGAGGGGTGGGGGTGTTTGAGGGGTGGGGAGTGTTTGAGGGTGGGGGGTGTTTGAGGGGGGGTGGGTTGTGAGGGGGGGTGGGTTGTGAGGGGTGGGGGTGGGGTGGGGGGGTTTGAGGGTGGGGGGGGGTTCTGAGGGGTGGGGGGTGTTTGAGGGGGGGTGGGTTGTGAGGGGTGGGGGGGTTTGAGGGGGGTGGGTTGTGAGGGGGGGGTTTGAGGGTGGGGTGGGGTGGGGGGTGTTTGAGGGGGGGTGGGTTGTGAGGGGGGGGTTTGAGGGTGGGGTGGGGTGGGGGGGGTTTGAGGGTGGGGTGGGTTGTGAGGGGGGGGTTTGAGGGTGGGGGTGGGGTGGGGGGTGTTTGAGGGGGGGGGGTTTGTGAGGGGGGTTTTGAGGGTGGGGTGGGGGTGTTTGAGGGGGGTGGGTTGTGAGGGGGGGGTTTGAGGGTGGGGTGGGGTGGGGGGTGTTTGAGGGTGGGGTGGGTTGTGAGGGGGGGGTTTGAGGGGGGGGGTGTTTGAGGGGGGGGTTGTGAGGGGGGGGTTTGAGGGTGGGGGTGGGGTGGGGTGGGGGGGTGTTTGAGGGGGGGTGGGTTGTGAGGGGTGGGGGGGTTTGAGGGGGGTGGGTTGTGAGGGGGGGGTTTGAGGGTGGGGGTGGGGTGGGGTGGGGGTGTTTGGGGGGGGGGGGGGTTGTGAGGGGGGGGTTGGGGGGGGGGGGTGTTTGAGGGTGGGTGGGTTGTGAGGGGGGGTTGTGAGGGGGATGATTGTGTGAGGATTGTTCGCGGCACAGACTGAGCTGCCCTTTGCCCCCACAGCGGTGACCTGGATGGACGTGTACTGGCGCTCGGTGTGCCAGACCCGCGAGACTCTGGTGGCCATCAATAGCGAATACCCCAACGAGGTGGAGTTCATCTTTGTGCCGTCCTGTGTCCTGCTCACCCGCTGCTCCGGCTGCTGCAACGATGAGCAACTGCAGTGTGTCCCCACCGACACTGGCACTGTGCTCATGCAGGTAAAGCCCCCCCTCTCCCCCACCTTCACAAGAGCTGTGCCCCCCCACCCCCTTCGCAACACACCAGGGCAGTAAATCATCACCGAGACACAATCAAAGTCCACCAGACGACCCAAGGCGATTCACAGCCAATGAAGTACTTTTTTTGTCAGATGTGCTCACTGTTGTATTGTGGGAAACGCCAATTTGCGCACAGCAAGCTCCCACACACAGCAACGTGATAGTGACCCGGATCATCTGTTTTAGTGATGTTGGTTGAGGGATAAATATTGGCCCCAGGACACCGGGGAGAACTCCCCCTGCTCTTCTTCCAATAGTGGCCCCGGGATCTTTTACATCCACCCGAGAGGGCAGACGGGGCCTCGGTTTAATGTCTCATCTGAAAGATGGCAACTCCGACAGTGCGGCGCTCCCTCAGTACTGCCCGTCCGACAGTGCGGTGTTCCCTCAGTACTGCCCCTCCGACAGTGCGGCGCTCCCTCAGTACTGCCCCTCCGACAGTGCGGTGCGCCCTCAGTACTGCCCCTCCGACAGTGCGGCGCTCCCTCAGTACTGCCCCTCCGACAGTGCGGCGCTCCCTCAGTACTGCCCCTCCGACAGTGCGGCACTCTCTCAGCACTGCCCCTCCGACAGTGCGGCGCTCCCTCAGTACTGCCCCTCCGACAGTGCGGTGTTCCCTCAGTACTGCCCCTCCGACAGTGCGGGGCTCCCTCAGTACTGCCCCTCCAACACTGCGGGGCTCCCTCAGTCCTGCCCCTCCGACAGTGCAGCACTCCCTCAGTACTGCCCCTCTGACAGTGTGGCGCTCCCTCAGTACTGCCCCTCCGACAGTGCGGGGCTCCCTCAGCACCGCCCCTCTGACAGTGCAGCACTCCCTCAGCACCGCCCCTCCGACAGTGCGGGGCTCCCTCGGTACTGGACTGGGAATGTCGGCCTGGATTATGGGCTTGAGTCTCTGGAGTGGGACTCGAACCCACAACTTTCTGACTCTGAGTTCTACCCTGTGAGCCATGGCTGGCTGACTGGGTCTAAGAATCATGTGTCGTTTATTGCCAGTCCAGATATTCCCTCTTTTATTATATATTGTGTAATAACACAGCGTGTTGTTGGGTATCACACAGCTGTATTTATTGGTAAGACACGGTGTGTTATTCTATAACCATGCAGAGGGTGATGACATGGTGCAGGTCTCTGGGAATGTCCCTCGGTCCCAAATTCTTGCCTGCTTCTCCCGAGCGTTTGACTTTAAGTGTCTGGTTGTGCAGCCGCTGATTAAATGTGTTCCATTTTCTCCCTTTGCAGATTTTAAAAGTGAAACATCAAACTACGGACTTGGTAGAAATGTCCTTTACACAGCACAGACGCTGTGAGTGCAGGTAAGACCCAAATATCGAGGCCCGAACCCCAGGCCCAGGGTCTGTCCCCTTCCCTCCCCTAACGCCAGGCCCGGTCTGTGTCCGTCCCCTAACCCCAGGCCCGGTCTGTGTCCGTCCCCTAACCCCAGGCCCGGTCTGTGTCCCTCCCCTAACCCCAGGCCCTATCTGTGTCTCTCCCCTAACCCCGGGCCCTATCTGTGTCTCTCCCCTAACCCCAGGCCCAGTCTGTGTCTCTCCCCTAACCCCAGGCCCGGTCTGTGTCCCTCCCCTAACCCCAGGCCCGGTCTGTGTCTCTCCCCTAACCCCAGGCCCGGTCTGTGTCTCTCCCCTAACCCCAGGCCCGGTCTGTGTCTCTCCCCTAACCCCAGGCCCGGTCTGTGTCTCTCCCCTAACCCCAGGCCCGGTCTGTGTCTCTCCCCTAACCCCAGGCCCGGTCTGTGTCTCTCCCCTAACCCCAGGCCCGGTCTGTGTCCCTCCCCTAACCCCAGGCCCAGTCTATGTTTTTCCCCTAACCCCAGGCCCGGTCTGTGTCCCTCCCCTAACCCCAGGCCCGGTCTGTGTGTCTCCCCTAACCCCAGGCCCAACCTGTGTCTCTCCCCGAACCCCAGGCCCTGTCTGTGTCCGTCCCCTAACCCCAGGCCCGGTCTGTGTCTCTCCCCTAACCCCAGGCCCGGTCTGTGTCTCCCCTAACCCCAGGCCCAGGGTCTGTCCCCGTCCCTCCCCTAACCCCAGGCCCGGTCTGTGTCCGTCCCCGAACCCCAGGCCCGGTCTGTGTCTCTCCCCTAACCCCAGGCCCGGTCTGTGTCTCTCCCCTAACCCCAGGCCCGGTCTGTGTCCCTCCCCTAACCCCAGGCCCGGTCTGTGTCTCTCCCCTAACCCCAGGGTCTGTCTGTGTCTCTCCCCCAACCCCAGGGTCTGTATGTGTCTCTCCCCTAACCCCAGGCCCGGTCTGTGTCTCTCCCCCAACCCCAGGCCCGGTATGTGTCTCTCCCCCAACCCCAGGGTCTGTCCCACCCTCTAACCCCAGGTGCTGTCAGTGTCTCTCCCCCAACCCCAGGCCCTGTCTGTGTCTCTCCCCTAACCCCAGGCCCAGTCTGTGTCTCTCCCATAACCCCAGGCCCAGTCTGTGTCTCTCCCCTAACCCCAGGCCCAGTCTATGTCTCTTCCCGAACCCCAGGCCCTATCTGTGTCTCTCCCCTAACCCCAGGCCCAGTCTATGTCTCTTCCCTAACCCCAGGCCCGGTCTGTGTCTCTCCCCTAACCCCAGGCCCGGTCTGTGTCTCTCCCCTAACCCCAGGCCCAGTCTATGTCTCTTCCCTAACCCCAGGCCCTGTCTATGTCTCTTCCCGAAACCCAGGCCCTGTCTGTATCTCCCCCCCTTACCCCAGGCCCAGTCTGTGTGTCTCCCCTAACCCCAGGCCCAGTCTATGTCTCTCCCCTAACCCCAGGCGCAGTCTGTGTCTCTCCCCTAACCCCAGGCCCGGTCTGTGTCTCTCCCCTAACCCCAGGCCCGGTCTGTGTCTCTCCCCTAACCCCAGGCCCGGTCTGTGTGTCTCCCCTAACCCCAGGCCCGGTCTGTGTCTCTCCCCTAACCCCAGGCCCGGTCTGTGTCTCTCCCCTAACCCCAGGCCCGGTCTGTGTGTCTCCCCTAACCCCAGGCCCGGTCTGTGTCTCTCCCCTAACCCTATGGCCGGTCTGTGTGTCTCCCCTAACCCCAGGCCCAGTCTGTGTCTCTCCCCTAACCCCAGGCCCGGTCTGTGTCTCTCCCCTAACCCCAAGCCCGGTCTGTGTCCCACCCTCTAACCCCAGGCCCGGTCTGTGTCTCTCCCCTAACCCCAGGGCCGGTCTGTGTCTCTCCCCTAACCCCAGGCCCGGTCTGTGTCTCTCCCCTAACCCCAGGCCCGGTCTGTGTCTCTCTCCTAACCCCAGGGTCTGTCTGTGTCTCTCCCCTAACCCCAGGCCCGGTCTGTGTCTCTCCCCTAACCCCAGGCCCGGTCTGTGTCTCTCCCCTAACCCCAGGCCCAGTCTCTTGGGTGGAGCCCGGACTCCAGCAAGCGTTGGGAGGGGAAGGGGTGTGGGGGAGGAAGAGGGGAGTGGGGGAAAGGGGGACAAACATGACGTGGTGTTGGCAGGAGGTGTGACCAGGGTCCCTGCCGCTCGCCAATCGGGCCCAACGGTGGCAGGTGTGACCCGGGCTGTTTGCATCAAGCGAGAGCTGGATTATTCTCCACCCCCCCCTCCCCGGTCCTCGGCACTGAGCCCAGCTGCTCGAGGCACAATCTCCCTTGGCCTTGTGCACACTCAGCAGGCTGAGGCCGGCAGAAGGGGAACTCTGAGCCATTGCTTCTGGATCTGGTTTCCTGCCTGTTTCGGGCCCCTCGCGCGTGACTCTCGGGGCCTTTTCCCATCGCCCGTGTAACCTCCTCCACTCCCACAGCTTGTCAACCCACTCCTCGCAAGCCCCCTGTTATCAACTTTAATGTAATAAAACCTCGCAGGGCACTTCACGGGAGCCGAAGTCAGACAAGAATTTGACACCAAGCCGCATAAGGAGATATTCGGGACAGGTGAACTCAAGCTTGGTTAAAAAGAAAAGACTTGCGTTTATATGGCGCCTTTCCCGACCACCGGACGTCTCAAAACGCTTTAGGGGAAGGCAAATGGCATGTTGGCCTTCATAGCGAGAGGATTTGAGTATAGGAGCAGGGAGATCTTACTGCAGTTGTACAGGGCCTTGGTGAGGCCTCACCTGGAGTATTGTGTTCAGTTTTGGTCTCCTAACCTGAGGAAGGACATTCTTGCTATTGAGGGAGTGCAGCGAAGGTTCACCAGACTGATTCCCGGGATGGCTGGACTGACATATGAAGAAAGACTGGATCGACTAGGCCTGTATTCACTGGAGTTTAGAAGAATGAGAGGGGTTCTCACAGAAACATAAAATTCTGACAGGACTGGACAGGTTAGATGCAGGAAGAATGTTCCCGATGTTGGGAAAGTCCAGAGCCAGGGGACACAGTCTAAGGATAAGGGGTGAGCCATTTAGGACCGAGATGAGGAGAAACTTCTTCACTCAGAGAATTGTGAACCTGTGGAATTCTCTACCACAGAAAGTTGTTGAGGCCAGTTCGTTAGATATATTCAAAAGGGAGTTAGATGTGGCCCTTACGGCTAAAGGGATCAAGCGGTATGGAGAGAAAGCAGGAATGGGGTACTGAGGTGAATGATCAGCCATGATCATATTGAATGGTGGTGCAGGCTCGAAGGGCCGAATGGCCTACTCCTGCACCTATTTTCTTTGTTTACAGCCAATGAAGTACTTTTGGAGTGTAGTCACTGTTGTAATGTGGGAAACGCAGCAGCCAATTTGCGCACAGCAAGCTCCCACAAACAGCAATGTGATAATGACCCAGATCGTCTGTTTTAGTGATGTTGATTGAGGGCTAAATATTGGCCCCAGGACACCGGGGAGAACTTCCCCTGCTCTTCTTCCAATAGTGCCATGGGATCTTTTACGTCCGCCTGAGAGACAGAGCCTTGGTTTAACGTCTCATCTGAAAGGCGCCCCTCCAACAGTGTGGCGCTCCCTCAGTATTGCCCCTCCGACAGTGCGGCGCTCCCTCAGTACTGCCCCTCCGACAGTGCGGTGCTCCCTCAGTACCGCCCCTCCGACAGTGCGGCGCTCCCTCAGTACCGCCCCTCCGACAGTGCGGCGCTCCCTCAGTACTGCCCCTCCGACAGTGCGGCGCTCCCTCAGTACTGCCCCTCCGACAGTGCGGGGCTCCCTCAGTACTGCCCCTCCGACAGTGCGGCGCTCCCTCAGTACTGCCCCTCCGACAGTGCGGGGCTCCCTCAGTACCACGCTGGGAGTGTGTCGGCCTGGAGTTTTGTGCTCCAGACCCTGGAGTGGGACTCGAACCCACAACCTGCTGACTCAGAGCAGGAGTGTGCTGCCCACTGAGCCACAGCTGACACCTTACAGGTCGGTTTTACGGAGTATCTTGAAGGAGCAGAGAGAGGCGGAGAGGTTTAGGGAGGGAGTTCCAGAGCTTGGGGCCCAGGCAGCTGCAGACTCGGTCGCCAATGATGGAGCGATGGAAATCGGAGGATGAGCAAGTGGGCAGAATTGGAGGACGCAGAGATCTGGGACCAGTGAAATTAACCCCTTCCCACCCCAGCAAGGGGTCGAGAGAGGGGGCAATCAGATTACCCCAGATTCTCGTAGTGTCGCTGGGGTACGGTTGTACCCTGTCGCAGGGCTGGGCCCTCACACGCTGCTTAGGCCTCAGCCTAAACATGTCTCTCTCTTTCCCTTTTTAGACCAAAGAAAGATGTAAAAGAGGTCCCAGCAAGGTAAGGCCACGGATTTTATATTGTCATTATTGTGCTGTGCGCTGGGAAGTGGAAGAAAAGGAGGCTCCCATTTCTATAGCGCCTTTCCTCATCTCGGGACGTCCCAGAGCGCTTTACAGCCAATGAAGCACTTTTGAGTGTGGTCACTGTTGTAATGTGGGAAACACGGCAGTCAATTTGCGCACAGCAAGCTCCCACACACAGCAATGTGATAATGACCGGATAAATCTGTTTTAAGTGATGTTGGTTGAGGGATAAATATTGGTCCCAGGACACCGGGGAGAACTCCCCCTGCTCCTCTTCCAATAGTGGCCGTGGGATCTTTTACATCCACCCGAGAGAGCAGATGGGGCCTCGGTTTAACGTCTTGTCTGCAAGACGGCACCTCCGACAGTGCGGCGCTCCCTCAGTACTGCCCCTCCGACAGTGCGCCGCTCCCTCAGTACTGCCCCTCCGACAGTGTGGCGCTCTCTCAGTACTGCCCCTCCGACTGTGCGGCGCTCCCTCAGTACTGCCCCTCCGACAGTGCGGCGCTCCCTCAGTACTGCCCCTCCGACAGTGCGGCGCTCCCTCAGTACTGCACTGGAGTGTCAGCCTAGATTTTATGCTCAAGTCTCTGGAGTGGGGATCGAACTCACAACCTTCTGTGATTTTATTTTTTGTGCCCATTATGGTGAAGGCAGGTACAGGGGGTTAGATACAGAGTAAAGCTCCCTCTACACTGTCCCATCAAACACACCCAGGGCAGGTACAGCACGGGGTTAGATACAGAGTAAAGCTCCCTCTACACTGTCCCATCAAACACTCCCAGGGCAGGTACAGCACGGGGTTAGATACAGAGTAAAGCTCCCTCTACACTGTCCCATCAAACACTCCCAGGGCAGGTACAGGGGGTTAGATACAGAGTAAAGCTCCCTCTACACTGTCCCATCAAACACTCCCAGGGCAGGTACAGCACGGGGTTAGATACAGAGTAAAACTCCCTCTACACTGTCCCCATCAAACACTCCCAGGGCAGGTACAGCACGGGGTTAGATACAGAGTAAAGCTCCCTCTACACTGTCCCATCAAACACTCCCAGGGCAGGTACAGGGGGTTAGATACAGAGTAAAGCTCCCTCTACACTGTCCCATCAAACACTCCCAGGGCAGGTCCAGGGGGTTAGATACAGAGTAAAGCTCCCTCTACACTGTCCCATCAAACACTCCCAGGGCAGGTCCAGGGGGTTAGATACAGAGTAAAGCTCCCTCTACACTGTCCCATCAAACACTCCCAGGGCAGGTACAGGGGGTTAGATACAGAGTAAAGCTCCCTCTACACTGTCCCATCAAACACTCCCAGGGCAGGTACAGCACGGGGTTAGATACAGAGTAAAGCTCCCTCTACACTGTCCCATCAAACACTCCCAGGGCAGGTACAGGGGGTTAGATACAGAGTAAAGCTCCCTCTACACTGTCCCATCACACACTCCCAGGGCAGGTACAGGGGGTTAGATATAGAGTAAAGCTCTCTCTACACTGTCCCATCAAACACTCCCAGGGCAGGTACAGGGGGTTAAATACAGAGTAAAGCTCCCTCTACACTGTCCCATCAAACACTCCCAGGGCATGTACAGTTGCGGTGAGGTATTGTTGGTCCTTTTTGCTCCCAATTCAGCCAGGGATGGATGGTGGGAAGCAGAAGGATGCACGGCAGGCAATGTTTCCCAGTCCAGCCGCTGACCCGGCCTACCTCGCATAGGCCTCAGATGGAGCCTGGGCCTTTGCTGCTGTGTGTGTCTGTGTGTGGGCAGGGCTGAGTCCCACACCGGGTGTGTCGTTTCGCCCCTCGAGCCCGTGCCGGCCAATCTCCATCCTTGATTCTCACTGGCAGTGGGCCATTCCGCCACCTTTCTCTCTGTTTGGCGGCTGGCCCAGAATAGGTTGCGCTCTAACTCCTGGTTTGCACCTCTCCGCTCGCTCTCTCTCTCTCTCTCTCTTTTTGTTCTCTTTCTGCAGAAACCACTCGCCACCAACCTGTATGGGCCAGCCCGGCCGGCAGGAGAGCCAGGGTTGTCGGCTCTCTCCACTGCTCCCCTCCGTACTGCTCCACGCACAGCCAGCTGGGCTGGGCTGGCACCCACAGGGTGAGCCGCGTTCCCTCCCCCATCTCCCCGACCCCCCTCTCTCCCCGACCCCCCTCTCCCCTCTCTCCCCGACCCCCTCTCCCCTCTCTCCCCGACCCTCTCTCCCCGACCCCCTCTCCCCTCTCTCCCCGACCTCCTCTCCCCTCTCTCCCCGACCCTCTCTCCCCGACCCCCTCTCCCCTCTCTCCCCGACCCCCTCTCCCCTCTCTCCCCGACCCCCCTCTCCCCTCTCTCCCCGACCCCCTCTCCCCTCTCTCCCCGACCCTCTCTCCCCGACCCCCTCTCCCCTCTCTCCCCGACCCCCTCTCCCCTCTCTCCCCGACCCCCTCTCCCCTCTCTCCCCGACCCCCTCTCCCCTCTCTCCCCGACCTCCTCTCCCCTCTCTCCCCGACCCCCCTCTCCCCTCTCTCCCCGACCCCCCTCTCCCCTCTCTCCCCGACCCCCTCTCCCCTCTCTCCCCGACCCCCTCTCCCCTCTCTCCCCGACCCCCTCTCCCCTCTCTCCCCTCTCTCCCCTCTCTCCCCGACCCCCTCTCCCCTCTCTCCCCGACCCTCTCTCCCCTCTCTCCCCGACCCCTCTCCCCTCTCCCCCTCTCTCCCCTCTCTCCCCGACCCCCTCTCCCCTCTCTCCCCGACCTCCTCTCCCCTCTCTCCCCGACCCCCTCTCCCCTCTCTCCCCGACCCCCTCTCCCCTCTCTCCCCGACCTCCTCTCCCCTCTCTCCCCGACCCCCTCTCCCCTCTCTCCCCGACCCCCTCTCCCCTCTCTCCCCGACCCTCTCTCCCCTCTCTCCCCGACCCCCTCTCCCCTCTCCCCCCTCTCCCCTCTCTCCCCGACCCCCCTCTCCCCTCTCTCCCCGACCCTCTCTCCCCTCTCTCCCCCACCCCCCCCTCTCCCCTCTCTCCCTCTCTCCCCTCTCCCCTCTCTCCCCTCTCTCCCTCTCTCCCCTCTCTCCCCTCTCTCCCCGACCCCCTCTCCCCTCTCTCCCCGACCCTCTCTCCCCTCTCTCCCCCTCTCTCCCCTCTCTCCCCTCTCTCCCCTCTCTCCCCGACCCCCTCTCCCCTCTCTCCCCTCTCTCCCCGACCCTCTCTCCCCTCTCTCCCCTCTCTCCCCTCTCTCCCCGACCTCCTCTCCCCTCTCTCCCCGACTCCTCTCCCCTCTCTCCCCTCTCTCCCTCTCTCCCCGACCCCCTCTCCCCTCTCTCCCCGACTCCCTCTCCCCTCTCTCCCCTCTCTCCCCTCTCTCCCCGACTCCCTCTCCCCTCTCTCCCCGACCCCCTCTCCCCTCTCTCCCCGACTCCCTCTCCCTCTCTCCCCTCTCTCCCCGACCCTCTCTCCCCTCTCTCCCCTCTCTCCCCTCTCTCCCCTCTCTCCCCGACCCCCTCTCCCCTCTCTCCCCTCTCTCCCCGACCCTCTCTCCCCTCTCTCCCCGACCCTCTCTCCCCTCTCTCCCCGACCCCCTCTCCCCTCTCTCCCCGACCCCCTCTCCCCTCTCTCCCCGACTCCCTCTCCCCTCTCTCCCCGACTCCCTCTCCCCTCTCTCCCCGACCCCCTCTCCCCTCTCTCCCCGACCCCCTCTCCCCTCTCTCCCCGACCCCCTCTCCCCTCTCTCCCCGACCCCCTCTCCCCTCTCTCCCCGACCCCCTCTCCCCCCTCTCCCCCCGACCCCCTCTCCCTCTCTCTCCCCTCTCTCCCCGACCCTCTCTCCCCTCTCTCCCCGACCCCCTCTCCCCTCTCTCCCCAACCCTCTCTCCCCTCTCTCCCCTCTCTCCCCTCTCTCCCCGACCCCCTCTCCCCTCTCTCCCGACACCCTCTCCCCTCTCTCCCCGACCCCCTCTCCTCTCCCCTCCCCGACCCCCTCTCCCCCCTCCTCCCCCTATCCTCCTCCGTCCCGCCTTCACTTTCCTCTTCCCTCCTCCCTGCCTCCCATCCAACCTTCTCCTGTCATTCTATCCTCCTTCCATCCCCTCCACATTTCCCCTCCCCTCTCTCTCTCTCTCTCTCTCTTTCACTCTCTCTCTAACCCAGGGGGTCACTGGGCAGTGATCGGGAGCAGGAACCCTGGCTGATTCTCCCTTTAAAAGACTTGCATTTATATACCGCCTATCACGACCTTGGGACGTCTAAGCGCTTTTCCGCCAATGAGGCACTTTTGGAGTGTCGTCACTGTTGTAATGTGGGAAACACGGCAGGAAGCTTCCACACACAGCAATGTGATAATGATCAGATCCGTTATCGGGTGAGGGACAAATATTGGCCAGGACACCGGGGAGAATTCCCCTGCACTCTGGTCGATGGCCCAGCAGGGAGAGGCATGACTCGATGTAGTGCCGAGGTCAGCGAGTTAATTTTAGCCTCGGTCCCACACTAGGCCCGGGATGGAGCCTGGGCCTTTACTGCTCTGTGTGGGGGACTCAGTGCCTCACTGCGGGCACTATGTCTGCCCACGAGCTCCAGGGTGACCTACAGCTATCACCAAATCTAAACACAATACTGTTGGCGTACATTCCCAGACCGCTGATTCAAGCATTGCATTCTGATTTCTGATCCCAGGTATCGGGGCTTGGGATATCAGACCCCACTCCCGCTCCGATCCCGGTATCGGGGCTTGGGATATCAGACCCCGCTCCCGCTCCGATCCCGGTATCGGGGCTTGGGATATCGGACACTGCTCCCGCTCCGATCCCGGTATCGGGGCTTGGGATATCCGGACGCCCCTCTGGGACCAATCCAGATGCTGTAGTTTGTGTATTTTTCTTGCAGACCAGAGCGGCCCCAGCAACAGACTGAGAGAGGACGCAGGAAAAAGCCAAGCAAAGCCCCCACTCACCCGTACGTGTGTCTGTACCTGGCCCAAAATATCCACCTGCACCCCTCCCCCCCTTCCCTCCCTCCCTCCCCTCTCCCCCTCTCCCCCTACCTTCCCAACCCCCTCCCTTCCCCTCTCTCCCCTCCCTTCCCCCCCTCTCCCCTCTCCCCATCCCCCTCTCCCCATCCCCCTCTCCCCATCCCCCTCTCCCCATCCCCCCTCTCCCTCACCCCATCCCCCCTCTCCCCATCCCCCCTCCCCCCTCTCCCCATCCCTCCTCTCCCCTCTCCCCATCCCTCCTCTCCCCTCTCCCCATCCCTCCTCTCCCCTCTCCCCATCCCTCCTCTCCCCTCTCCCCATCCCTCCTCTCCCCTCTCCCATCCCCCTCTCCCTCTCCCCATCCCCCTCTCCCCTCTCCCCATCCCCCCTCTCCCCTCCCCATCCCCCCTCTCCCCTCTCCCCATCCCCCTCTCCCCTCTCCCCATCCCCCCTCTCCCCTCTCCCCATCCCCCCTCTCCCCTCTCCCCATCCCCCTCTCCCCTCTCCCCATCCCCCCTCTCCCCTCTCCCCATCCCCCTCTCCCCTCTCCCCATCCCCCCCTCTCCCCATTCCCCCCCCCTCTCCCCCTCTCCCATACCCATTGACCATTTATTTCGCCAGTCACATCAGTGACAGAATGCCATCTTTCCAGGGTTGTGGCCCAGTCTGTGGTGAGCGGGGCTAATGGTGGAGTTTATGCTTGGCTGGGTGTGTGCTGGTGTTTCTCTCCCGCTCCCTCTCTCTCTTTCCCACTCCCCAGCTCTCGGTGACTAACAGACTCTCCAATATTCTATGACGTGTTCACTTTTGTTCCTGAAATGTTTTGTGTTTATTGAATCCTGTTCAAAGGCTAGGTCTCATTGGATAAACGCTGGGACTGAGCCCCGCCCCCCACACACACACACAGCAGGAATGGCCCAGACTCCAGCCCCGGCTGGTGCCTCACTCGCTGTATGTGGAGATTGTGATGCTACCCCCAGTCGACCAGCCCATCGACCCTCACTTGATCGAGATTCCCCCACCCGTTGTGTGAAGAAGTGTTTCCTGACATCACCCCCCTGGACGGCCTGGCTCTAATTTTAAGGTTATGTCTCCTTGTTCTGGACTCTCGTTAAATATACCCAGATTGTGCCCACACGGGGTTAATCCTCCCATTTCATTCACAAATCCGGGTTATGGAAACCGCCCACCCCACCCCCCCCTTCCCTCCTGTGTCTGCGGCCCGAATGGAACAGGCCCACCATTGCTCATCGCATCTAGTCGGATCAACCATCTCACCAGATGGGGGTGCAAGGGTCCAACCATCTCACTAGGGGGGCAGGGGGCAACAGAGGGGGTGCAGGGGGCAAACCATCGCACCAGACTGGGGTGCAGGGAGCAAGCCATCTCACCGGAGGGGGGGGGTGCAGGGGACAAACCATCTCACTGGAGGGGGGTGCAGGGGGCAAACCATCTCACCGGAGGGGGTGCAAGGGGCAAACCATCTCACCGGAGGGGGTGCAGGGGGCAAACCATCTCACCGGAGGGGGTGCAAGGGGGAAACCATCTCACCGGAGGGGGTGCAAGGGGGAAACCATCTCACCGGAGGGCGGGGACCCGACCATCACACCAAGCGGTGGGAGGGAATCGGTTGAGTCCAGTGTCCCAGTCGGCTGTCCGTCTCCCTCCTCACTGCACGGCCCGGCTTCCCAATGAGAACTTGAGCAAACGTGTCCGCTCTCGGCATCGCGCGGTGTGGAGTCCGCTGCCTCACCTCTTTCTCCCCCCCCCCCCCCCTCTCTCTGCCTTTGTACAGGAGTCGCTGCAGCCCCTGCTCTCACCGGAAGCGGCACAGCTTCGAGCAGAACCCGCAGACCTGCGAGTGCAAGTGCCGGCTGTCCCACCGTAAGTGCCGGGACAAAGGGCAGGAGTTAAACGAGCACGCCTGCAGGTGAGTGTGCGGTAATGGGCGGGGCGTCACGGCGAGGGGG
>NC_092003.1:7414621-7466542 GCF_044704955.1 Pristiophorus japonicus | reverse complement strand
CCGATGGGAATCTCCAATGCCCTGCTCCCGCTCTGACACTCCGCGGAAGACATTAACCGAGGCGGACTGGACCAGCAAATGTCCTTTTGTATTGCAATATTAACCATGGAGTGGCCCTCTCGCCAAATCGTGCCGTTCCCTATATCGGTAGTATAGACATTTCGGGTACCTCGTTCACTGTAAATTGCCGAATTTTTGCCATGTCTTATTTAAACAATGTTTATTTTATTCGTTAAGCTTCATAATTTAATATTTGCCGAAGTGACTGTGCCCCCCCCGCCCCGAGATCTCCCACCCCCCCCCACAATTCCCCCTCCTCCCCCCCCCAGGTCCATGTGTCAGTCAGCCCGTGGTTTTATGTCCTTCCCGATTCCCCCAGGCCCCCGACGCAGCCGATTGGCCGAATCCCGGTGTGAAGCCGAGGTTGGGGTCGCCACACCCCGCAGGCTCTGCGATGGGCCCAGGCCCCTCGGCCCAAGCACGCTGCTCCAGTCTCTCGTCAGCCCTTCCTACCTTCCCCCCCCCTCCCCCCCCCTCTCCATCATCACACTGTAAACATTTCCCCCCTCCCCACCCCCCACTGCAACTCCAGCTACCCAATCTCTCCACACACCCACCCGCAAACTACATCCCCATAGTCCCCCCCCCCACTGACCCACCTTCTCCCCATCTCCCCCCCCCCCCCCCCACTGACCCACCTTCTCCCCGTGTCCCCCACCGGCCCACCTTCTCCCCATCTCCCCCACCGGCCCACCTTCTCCCCATCTCCCCCCCCCCCCCCCCCCCACTGACCCACCTTCTCCCCCATCTCCCCCCCCCCCCCCCAACTGACCCACCTTCTCCCCATATCCCCCACTGACCCACCTTCTCCCCATCTCCCCCCCCCCCCCCCACCGGCCCACCTTCTCCCCATCTCCCCCACCCACTGACCCACCTTCTCCCCGTGTCCCCCACTGACCCACCTTCTCCCCATCTCCCCCCCCCCCCACTGACACACCTTCTCCCCATCTCCCCCCCCCCCCACTGACCCACCTTCTCCCCATCTCCCCCCCCCACCCCCACTGACCCACCTTCTCCCCATCTCCCCCCCCCCCCCACTGACCCACCTTCTCCCATCTCCCCCCCCCACTGACCCACCTTCTCCCCATCTCCCCCCCCCACTGACCCACCTTCTCCCCATCTCCCCCCCCCACTGACCCACCTTCTCCCTATCTCCCCCCCCCACCACTGACCCACCTTCTCCCCATCTCCCCCCCCCCACTGACCCACCTTCTCCCCATCTCCCCCCCCCACTGACCCACCTTCTCCCCATCTCCCCCCCCCACTGACCCACCTTCTCCCCATCTCCCCCCCCCACTGACCCACCTTCTCCCTATCTCCCCCCCCCACCACTGACCCACCTTCTCCCCATCTCCCCCACCCCCCCACTGACACACCTTCTCCCCATCTCCCCCCCCCCACTGACCCACCTTCTCCCCATCTCCCCCCCCCCACTGACCCACCTTCTCCCCATCTCCCCCCCCCCACTGACCCACCTTCTCCCCATCTCCCCCCCCCACCACTGACACACCTTCTCCCCATCTCCCCCCCCCACTGACCCACCTTCTCCCCATCTCCCCCCCCCACTGACCCACCTTCTCCCCATCTCCCCCACCCCCCCACTGACCCACCTTCTCCCCATCTCTCCCACTGACACACCTTCTCCCCATCTCCCCCCCCCCACTAACCCACCTTCTCCCCATCTCTCCCACTGACACACCTTCTCCCCATCTCCCCCCCCCACTGACCCACCTTCTCCCCGTGTCCCCCACTGACCCACCTTCTCCCCATCTCCCCCCCCCCCACTGACCCACCTTCTCCCCATCTCCCCCACTGACACACCTTCTCCCCATCTCCCCCCCCCCACTGACCCACCTTCTCCCCATCTCCCCCCCCCACTGACACACCTCCCCATCTCCCCCCCCCACTGACCCACCTTCTCCCCATCTCCCCCCCCCACTGACCCACCTTCTCCCCATCTCCCCCCCCCACTGACCCACCTTCTCCCCATCTCCCCCCCCCCACTGACCCACCTTCTCCCCATCTCCCCCCTC
This sequence comes from Pristiophorus japonicus, assembly GCF_044704955.1. Lineage (NCBI taxonomy): Eukaryota > Metazoa > Chordata > Chondrichthyes > Pristiophoridae > Pristiophorus > Pristiophorus japonicus. Next base: position 7,464,449 of record NC_092003.1, on the reverse strand, counting down.
CCACTGACCCACCTTCTCCCCGTGTCCCCCACTGACCCACCTTCTCCCCATCTCCTGTAACCCAGCGGGCTGGAGGAGACTCGACACTGTTGAGCTCCGCACCCACTGCCCACGATTGTTGTGGGGCTGTAAAGTGCTGTATAGAATGACAGCCATTCGGCCCATCGAGCCTGTGCTTGCTCTGTGAAAGGGCGATCCCATTAGTCCCACTCCCCTCCCCCCCCGCTCTTTCCCCGTTGCCCCGCACAATTTTCCTTTTCACTTACTTATCCAATTTCCTTTTACTGTTACCGTTGAATGTGCTCCCACCGCCCTTTCAAGCAGCACGTTCCAGACCTCGCTGTGTAATAAAACACTCTCCTCATCGCCCCTCTGGTACTTTTGCCGATTTATCTTAAATCTGTGTCCCTCTGGCTACTATTTCCAGTTTTTCTCCATCCACACGCTCTAAACCCCTCATGATTTTGAATACCTCGATCAAATATCTCCTCCTCCAAGGAGAACAACCCCGGCTTCTCCAGTCTCTCCACGTAACTACAGTCCCTCATCCCTGGAACCATTCTGGTCAATCTCCTCTGCACCCTCTCCTTCACATCCTTCCTAAAGTGCGGGGCCCAGAAGAACAGGGCAACGTCTCGATTTAAAGCATCTCCTTGTTTTCAAATCCCTCCGTGGCCCTCGTCCCTATTGCTGTAATCTCCTCCAGCCCCACAACCCACCCCCAACAAAACCATGAGGGGTTCGGACAGAGTAGAACGAGAGAAACAGTTCCCGTTGGCAGAAGGGCCAAGAACCAGAGGACACATAAGAACATAAGAACTAGGAGCAGGAGTCGGCCATTCGGCCCCTCGAGCCTGCTCCGCCATTTAATAAGATCATGGCTGGTCCGATCATGGACTCAGCTCCACTTCCCCGCCCACTCCCCAGAAACACTTATCGGTTAAGAAACTGTATCTCTGTCTTAAATTTATTCAATGTCCCGGCTTCCACAGCTCTCTGAGGCAGCGAATTCCACAGATTTACAACCCTCTGAGAGAAGAAATTCCTCCTCATCTCAGTTTTAAATGGGCGGCCCCTTATTCTAAGACCATGCCCCCTAGTTCTAGTCTCCCCCATCGGTGGAAACATCCTCTCTGCATCCACCTTGTCAAGCCCCCTCATAATCTTATACGTTTCGATAAGATCACCTCTCATTCTTCTGAACTCCAATGAGTAGAGGCCCAACCTCCTCAACCTTTCCTCGTAAGTCAACCCCCTCATCCCCGGAATCAACCGAGTGAACCTTCTCTGAACTGCCTCCACAGCAAATATATCAGATTTAAGGCGATTGGCAGAAGAACCAAAGGCGACACGAGGAGAAACGTTTTTACGCAGCGAGTGGTTGGGATCTGGAATGCGCTGCCTGAGAGGGCGGTGGAGGCAGACTCAATCGTGGCTTTCCAAAGGGAGTTGGATAAGTGTATGAAGGGAAAACATTGCAGGGCAACGGGGAAAGGGCGGGGGGAGTGGGACTGGCTGAGGGGCTCTTGCAGAGAGCCGGCAGGGGCTCGTCGGGCCCAATGGCCTCCTTCTGTGCTGTAACCCTTCTATGAACTCTGACCTCTGGCCTATGAACATTTTTCATCGCCATGCCTTCAAACGTCGACAAGTCACGTAGTGGTCCCTCGGATTCTCTCTCTCTCTCTTTTCCGTGCAGGTTTTTTCATGTGTAAACCTTCTCCCCACACACCACTGCCCCACCCCAACCCGTGCAAAGGGGTTAAAGTTCAGGGCGCGCTGGCTTAGCTCTGGGCGAGGCGGTGGACAAAGGGCATACCGCGGGGGGCAGGGGCACTCGGACGCTGTTGTGGTATATAAACCGTATTTATTGCTGTTGACTGTGCTGGTCCCGGTGTTCGCGACTCTACCTTGTACTGTAGCCTCAAAAACAAAGAAAAAGTCACCTTTAAACGGAGCACGCCGCTTTACTTAATTTAGTCGTTCACGGGGATGTGGGCGTCGCCGACAAGGCCCGGCGTTTATCGCCCGTCCCTGGTCGCCCCTTGAGAAGGTGGTGGTGAGCCGCCGCCTTGAACCGCTGCAGTCCCGTGTGGTCGTAGAACCACAGACGTTTGCGGCACGGAGGGAGGCCATCTCGGCCCATCGTGTCCGCGCCGGACGACCAAGAGCCGCCCGGCCTAATCCCACTTTCCTGCTCTCGGTCCGTAGCCCTGTCGGTTACAAGCGCACATCCCAAGTACTGTTTAAATGTGGTGAGGGTTTCTGCCTCTACCACCCTTTCAGGCCGTGAGTTCCACCCCAGACCCCCACCACCCTCTGGGTGAAGACATTTCCCCTCAAATCCCCTCTAAACCTCCCCCCAATTACTTTAAATCTGTGCCCCCCTGGTTGTTGACCCTTCTGCCAAGGGAAACAGGTCCGTCCTATCCACTCTATCCAGGCCCCCTCATCATTTTATACACCTCAATCAGGTCTCCCCTCAGCCTCCTCTGTTCCAAAGAAAACAACCCCAGCCTATCCAATCTTTCCTCATCGCTAAAATTCTCCAGTCCCGGCAACATCCTGGTAAATCTCCTCTGTTCCCTGTGGTGAAGGTGCTCCCACAATGCTGACTTTGTCGTGGCAGGATTGTTATACAACTGAGTGTCTCGCTGGGCCATTTCAGAGGGGCCGTTAAGAGTCAAACACATTGCTGTGGGGTCTGGAGTCACATATCGGCCAGACCGGGTAAGGGCGATAGATTTCCTTCCCTAAAGGGACACTGGTGAACCAGATCGATTATTACGACAATCCGATGGTTTCATGGTCACCACTACTGAGACTAGTTTCTTCAATCCCAGATTTATTTAATGAACTGAATTTAAATCCCCCAGCTGACCGTGGCGGGGATTCGAACACTTGCCGTCTCGACATTGTTCACTGAAAGGATTTTCACAGTGGTTTGCAAGAGGCATGCTCTGAGACACTGAACGGTAACTGTTGCTCGGGACTCCTGACTCACGCCTCGAGTGCGTTACACGGCGCGAGCGGGAACATGTTACGCGCTAAGTGCCTCCCGACGTCCCAAAGCGCTTTCACAGTACTTTCTTGGGGGGGGGGGGGGGGGGGTGGTACAGTCACTGTTGCAATGTAGGTAACGCCAATTTGTTCACAGCAAGCTCCCACAAACAGCAGTGACCTACTGAATGGTTAATGGGGACAGGAGGAGGCCATTCAGTCCCCCGAGCCTGTTCCGCCATTCGGTGAGATCATGGCTGATCTCCGACCTGACTCCGTCCACCTTTGGCCCATATCCTTTAATATCCTTTGGCTAACAAGCTCGCAATCTCAGATTTTAAAATTAATTAAGCCAGCACCAATTGCCGTTTGCGGAAGAGAGTTCCAAACTTCCCCTAACCCTTTCTGTGTAGAAATGTTTCCGAATTTCACTCCTAATTTTTAGACTCTGCCCCCTCATCCTAGACTCCCCAACCAGCGTAAATAGCCCCCCTCTCAGTTCCCCGTTAATATCCTGAAAACTTTGATCAGATTGCCCCTTAAACTTCTAAATTCCAGGGAATACAACCCTAGTTGGTGTAAAATCTCCTCGGAACTTAACCCTCGAAGTCCGGGTATCATTCTGGTCATGCTACACTGCACTCCCACCAAGTGCCGCAGGGATCAGTGCTGGGGCCCCAACTATTTACAATCTATATTAACGACTTGGAAGAAGGGACTGAGTGTAACGTAGCCAAGTTTGCTGATGATACAAAGATGGGAGGAAAAGCAATGTGTGAGGAGGACACAAAAAATCTGCAAAAGGACATAGACAGGCTAAGTGAGTGGGCAAAAATTTGGCAGATGGAGTATAATGTTGGAAAGTGCGAGGTCATGCACTTTGGCAGAAAAAAATCAAAGAGCAAGTTATTATTTAAATGGGGAAAGATTGCAAAGTGCCGCAGTACAGCGGGACCTGGGGGTACTTGTGCATGAAACACAAATGGTTAGTATGCAGGTACAGCAAGTGATCAGGAAGGCCAATGGTATCTTGGCCGTTATTGCAAAGGGGATGGAGTATAAAAGCAGGGAAGTCTTGCTACAGTTACACAGGGTATTGGTGAGGCCACACCTGGAGTACTGCGTGCAGTTTTGGTTTCCATATTTACGAAAGGATACACTTGCTTTGGAGGCAGTTCAGAGAAGGTTCACTGGGTTGATTCCAGGGATGAGGGGGTTGACTTATGAGGAAAGGTTGAGGAGGTTGGGCCTCTTCATTGGAATTCAGAAGAATGAGAGGTGATCTTATCGAAACGTATAAGATTATGAGGGGGCTCGACAAGGTGGATGCAGAGAGGGATGTTTCCACTGATGGGGGAGACTAGAACTAGGGGGCATGGTCTTAGAATAAGGGGCCGCCCATTTAAAACTGAGATGAGGAGAAATTTCTTCTCTCAGAGGGTTGTAAATCTGTGGAATTTGCTGCCTCAGAGAGCTGTGGAAGCCGGGACATTGAATAAATTTAAGACAGAAATAGACAGTTTCTTAAACGATAAGGGGATAAGGGGTTATGGGAAGCGGGCGGAGAAGTGGAGCTGAGTCCATGATCGGATCAGCCATGATCATATTAAATGGAGGAGCTGACTCGAGGGGCCGTATGGCCTACTCCTGCTCCTATTATGTTTTTATGTCCTCCCTAAGGTGTGGTGCCCAGAACTGCTCACAGTGCTCCAGCTGTGGTCTAACCAGGGCTCTGTACAGCTGCAGCGTAACTTCTACCCCCTTGTATTGTAGTCCTCTCGATATCCAGGCCAACATTCCATCAGCCTTACTTAATCTGTTTTTTAGTGATGTTGGTTGAGGGATAAATATTGGCCCCAGGACACCGGGGAGAACTCCCTAGTAATCTGTCCGAGTTTAATGGTGCTGGGGTGGAGTTTGGGTCTGGTAAGGTCCCATTGCCCATCCACTTGATACCCATCAGTACCGAAGGCTTCATGAGCTGAAGCATGGATTGGTTACCTGGACTGTCCATCCTAGCCGGAGTCCAATGTCCTCGGGAGTGTAACACCCTGACTCCACCCACTGCCCCGTCTCCGCCCCCTGCCTCAGCTCATCCGCTGCTGAAGCCCTCATCCATGCCTTTGTTACCTCCAAACTTGACTATTCCAACGCACTCCTGGCCAGCCTCCCAAATTCTACCCGATGTAAACTAGAGGTGATCCAAAACTCTGCTGCCCCGTGTCCTAACTCGCACCGAGTCCCGCTCACCCATCACCCCCTGTGCTCGCTGCCTCGTGTCCTAACTCGCACCGAGTCCCGCTCACCCATCACCCCCTGTGCTCGCTGACCCCGTGTCCTAACTCGCACCGAGTCCCGCTCACCCATCACCCCCTGTGCTCACTGCCCCCGTGTCCTAACTCGCACCGAGTCCCGCTCACCCATCACCCCCTGTGCTCACTGCCCCCGTGTCCTAACTCGCACCAAGTCCCACTCACCCATCACCCCCTGTGCTCACTGACCTACATTGGCTCCTGGTTAAGCAACGCCTCGATTTCAAAATTCTCATCCTTGTTTACAAATCCCTCCATGGCCCTCGCCCCTCCCTATCTCTGTAATCCCCTCCAGCCCCACAACCCCCCCGAGATGTCTGCGCTCCTCTAATTCTGCCCTCCTGAGCATCCCTGATTATAATCGCTCCACCATCGGTGGCCGTGCCTTCTGTTGCCTGGGCCCCAAGCTCTGGAACTCCCTCCCTAAACCTCTCCGCCTCTCTCTCCTCCTTCGAGACGCTCCTTAAAACCGACCTCATTGACCCAGCTTTTGGTCACCTGCTGTAATTTCTCCTTATGCGGCTCGGTGTCAAATTTTTAGCTCATAGTGCGCCGTGGGATGTTTCACTACGTTAAAGGCGCTATATAAATACACGTTGGTGGTGAGGGAGGGGAAACTGCATTCCTTTTATCGGGCGGCCAGTGACACGGCAGTCGGAGCTGAGGATTGAAGGAGCACTGACAAGCTGATTGCGTTACAGCCGCCTGTTTGAGGTCCCCTCAAAGGCCGAGGGCAGGACAGGCTGGAAATTCCCTCCCGGCAGTCCGAGAGGGGATGAGACCCACGCTACTCGCGATGAATAAAGACGGCCGGGGAAAATTCACCCCCCCCCCCCACACCGTGCCCGACTGGGCGCGAGTCTTGCAAACAAAGCGTGTGGAGTGAGAGTGGGATTGTGAAAGGAAAGATGTGCATCTCGACAGCTCCTCTCTCTATCACCGGACGTCTCCGAGAGCTTTGCAGCCAATGAAGTACATCGGATATACGGCCCAGAAACAGGCCATTGGGCCCAACCAGTCCATGCCGGCGTTTATGCTCCACTCGAGCCTCCTCCCGTCTTTCCTCATCTAAATCTATCAGCATAACCCTCTATTCCTGTCTCCCTCATATATTTATCCAGCTCCCCCTTAAATGCATTGATACTATTCGCCTCAACCCCTCCCTGTGGCAGCGAGCTCCACATTCTCACCCCTCTCTGGGTAACTGGGCCTGTATTCACTGGAGTTCAGAAGAATGAGAGGGGATCTCACACAAACGTATAAAATTCTGACGGGATTGGACAGGTTCGATGCAGGAAGAATGTTTCCGATGTTGGGGAAGTCCAGAACCAGGGGTCACAGTCTAAGGATAAGGGGTAAGCCATTTAGGACCGAGATGAGGAGAAACTTCTTCACTCAGAGAATTGTGAACCTGTGGAATTCTCTACCACAGAAAGTTGTTGAGGCCAATTCATTAAATATATTCAAAAGGGAGTTAGATGTAGTCCTTACTACTCGGGGGATCAAGGGGTATGGCGAGAAAGCAGGAATGGGATACTGAACTCATTGAATGGCGGTGCAGGCTCGAAGAGCCAAATGGCCTACTCCTGCACCTATTTTCTATGTTTTCTTCTTTCTAAGAAGTTTCTCCTGAATTCCCCATTGGATTTCTGGATGACTATCTTATATTGATGGCCTCTAGTTATGCTCTTCCCCACAAGTGGAAACACTCTCTCTGTATCCACTCGATCAAAACCTTTCATCATTTTAAAGACCTCTATTAGGTCACCCCTCAGCCTTTTTTCAAGAGAAAAGAGACCCAGCCTGTTCATCCTTTCCTGATATGTATACAATGTTCGCATTTCTGGTATCCTTGTAAATCTCTGCGCCCTCTCCAGTGCCTCCATATCCTTTGTATAATACGGCGACCAGAACTGTACGCAGTGCTCCAAGCGTGGTCTCACCCAGGTTCCATGTAGGTTTAGTGTAACTTCCCAACTTTTCAATTCTATCTTCTGGAGTGCAGTAACCGATGTAACGTTGGCCCCTCCCAGCCCCTGGTTAAATATCTCGCTGTCGCCCACGGTCCAGAATTGCCGTGGAACCCGTGACCCCAGACACGTCTGCCTCATTGTAACGTGTGCACTGGTGAGGATGCTCACGGGTTGGTAGAGCTGTTGAGTTGGGGAGGGGCTTAGCCAGTCACGTGATGTTCACAAGACTCAATAAAACCCCGGCCAGTTGGGTTCGGGGGGATCCACGATGGGGCAGGTGGTTGTGAGCCTGGTGGATGAACCGGTAATATGTCGTGTGATTGTTAAACCTTTTGCTAATAAACCAACTGGTTCTTAATAGCAATGTGTTGCTATGAATTCTTAAGCAAAGACCCCACGAAGCAAATACATTACACTCATCGTGGATGACCTCAACCCAACTGGCCGGGGTTTTATTGAGTCTTGTGAACATCATGTGACTGGCTAAGCCCCTCCCCACTCAACAGCTCTACAACTATTTTTATATAATATTAAATCGAGTGCCTCCTTTTGTAAGGGCACCAAGACCCACACATTAACAATGTAATCTTGTCAAATCAAATTAGAATTTGGTTCCCGGGGGTGGACAATGCACTCCAGTCCCTCTGGCGCCCACCTCTCGCGGAAGGCCGCGAGCATACTGGTGGACACCGCGTGCTCCATCTCCAGGGACACCCTGGCTCGGATGTAACCGTGGACGAGAGGCAGGCAGTCGGGCTGAACGACTCTCCTCGACCGCCCGCTGCCTGGACCGGCTGATGGCTCCCTTGGCCATGCCCAGGAGGAGGCCCTCGGACCTGCCCGCTCCCATCCGCACAGAGTACCCAAAGATCAGGAGTGTGGGACTGAAGCGCAGCCAGAATTTGAGGAGCAGCCCCTTCAGATATTGGAACAGGGGGCTGCAACCTCACACACTGACCGTAGAAAATGCAGGCGGCCCGTGAGTCCGTGAACCAGGGCTGCTCCGTGCAACACCCTCCAGGCCAAGTCCCCGATAGATAGTGGGAGGACTCACGCGTAGAGTGCCTTCCATCGGGGACCCCCGCCTCCTCCGGACGGCAAGATGGCGCGCCATGGCGTGTCCGGACGGAAAGTGGAGAGCGTGCGAGAGTCTCATCACCATCATAGGCAGTCCCTCGGAATCGAGGAAGACTTGCTTCCACTCTTAACATGAGTCCTTAGGTGGCTGAACAGTCCAATACAGGAACCACAGTCCCTGTCACAGGGTGGGACAGACAGTGGTTGAGGGAAGGGGAGGGTGGGACAGGTGCTATATCAATGCAAGTCTTTCTTGCTATCTGCCCGTCAATACATCCGATTCCCGGCATTGTCTGACGGGAAATACAGCGTCCTCCGAAGCTGTACCCTTCGTACACGAGCAACGACATCGACCCTCAGACAGTCTACACAAGACAGGCGGCTCATAAACCTGCCCCAGTACAGTGTATAAACCCCACATACCCCCCGCCATCATCATCATAGGCAGTCCCTCGCAATCGAGGAAGACTTGCTTCCACTCTTAACATGAGTCCTTAGGTGGCTGAACAGTCCAATATGGGAACCACAGTCCCTGTCACAGGTGGGACAGACAGTGGTTGAGGGAAGGGGAGGGTGGGACTGGTTTGCCGCACGCTCCTTCCGCTGCCTGCGCTTGGTCTCTGCATGCTCTCGGCGACGAGACTCGAGGTGCTCAGCGCCCTCCCGGATGCACTTCCTCCACTTAGGGCGGACTGGTCTTTGGCCGGGGACTCCCAGGTGTCGGTGGGGATGTTGCACTTTATCAGGGAGGCTTTGAGGGTGTCCCTTGTAACGTTTCCTCTGCCCACCTTTGGCTCGTTTGCCGTGATGGAGTTCCGAGTAGAGCGCTTGCTTTGGGAGCCTCGTGTCTGGGGGCATGCAGACAATGTGGCCCTGCCCAGCGGAGCTGATCGAGTGTGGTCAGCCCGTACAGGAATCCCCTCCGCGTCGAACCAAAAGGCACGGAGGGTTGCGCACGCGAACCGGTGCAGACATTACAGCGGTGTCGCGATACACACAGCCCTAATTCTAATGCCAAGGTTTCTCAGTACATCCTTGCTCTTTACAAGAGCCCCCGGGGCAAGGATATAATTCCTTCCAGCACCCGATTGCTGCTTGTAAAACATAACAGATCGCCTGTCTCAGTATGCTGTCACTTCGCAGATTTAACAAGAGAGGCATTCAGCCATCGAGATAGCAATTGTCGCTTTCCAATCCTTGCTACAAAGCACAACACTCTCCGTGTTGAAAGCCTCCTTTCTAGCGAGAGAGCAATGAATGTAGCCCTTCATTTGCTTTAATTGCCCTGTTAATCGCCCCGTCTGTGTCTCTCTCTAATGTCTGTGAGACGGAGCTTGGCCTGGGTGAGGGAGACACCGTCGCTCTCTGTTGGGATGCAGACTGAGACGCCCCACGTTCTTTAAATGTCAGCCGTGGCTCAGTGGGTAGCACGCGAGACCGGCTCCAGAGACACGAGCACAAAAATCCAGGCTCACCCACCCCAGGGCAGTGCTGAGGGAGCGCCGCACTGCGCTGTCGGAGGAGCAGTGCTGAGGGAGCGCCGCACTGTCAGAGGGGCAGTACTGAGGGAGCGCCGTACTGTCGGAGGGGCAGTACTGAGGGAGCGCCGTACTGTCGGAGGGGCAGTACTGAGGGAGCGCCGTACTGTCGGAGGGGCAGTACTGAGGGAGCGCCTTACTGTCGGAGGGGCAGTACTGAGGGAGCGCCGTACTGTCGGAGGGGCAGTACTGAGGGAGCGCCGTACTGTCGGAGGGGCAGTACTGAGGGAGCGCCATACTGTCGGAGGGGCAGTGCTGAGGGAGCGCCACACTGTCGGAGGGGCAGTACTGAGGGAGCGCCGTACTGTCGGAGGGGCAGTACTGAGGGAGCGCCATACTGTCGGAGGGGCAGTACTGAGGGAGCGCCATACTGTCGGAGGGGCAGTACTGAGGGAGCGCCGCACTGCGCTGTCGGAGGGGCAGTGCTGAGGGAGCGGCGCACTGTCGGAGGGGCAGTACTGAGGGAGCGCCGCACTGTCGGAGGGGCAGTACTGAGGGAGCGCCGCACTGTCGGAGGGGCAGTACTGAGGGAGTGCCGTACTGTCGGAGGGGCAGTACTGAGGGAGTGCCACACTGTCGGAGGGGCAGTGCTGAGGGAGTGCCACACTGTCGGAGGGGCAGTGCTGAGGGAGCGCCACACTGTCGGAGGGGCAGTACTGAGGGAGCGCCGCACTGTCGGAGGGGCAGTACTGAGGGAGTGCCGTACTGTCGGAGGGGCAGTACTGAGGGAGCGCCATACTGTCGGAGGGGCAGTACTGAGGGAGCGCCGCACTGCGCTGTCGGAGGGGCAGTGCTGAGGGAGCGCCGCACTGCGCTGTCGGAGGGGCAGTGCTGAGGGAGCGCCATACTGCGCTGTCGGAGGGGCAGTACTGAGGGAGCGCCGTACTGCGCTGTCGGAGGGGCAGTACTGAGGGAGCGCCATACTGTTTGAGGGGCAGTACTGAGGGAGTGCCGTACTGTCGGAGGGGCAGTACTGAGGGAGCGCCGCACTGTCGGAGAGGCAGTACTGAGGGAGTGCTGCACTGTCGGAGGGGCAGTACTGAGGGAGCACTGCACTGTCGGAGGGGCAGTACTGAGGGAGCACTGCACTGTCGGAGGGGCAGTACTGAGGGAGTGCTGCACTGTCGGAGGGGCAGTACTGAGGGAGCACTGCACTGTCGGAGGGGCAGTACTGAGGGAGTGCTGCACTGTCAGAGGGGCAGTACTGAGGGAGCGCTGCACTGTCGGAGGGGCAGTACTGAGGGAGTGCTGCACTGTCGGAGGGGCAGTACTGAGGGAGTGCCGCACTGTCGGAGGGGCAGTACTGAGGGAGCGCCGTACTGTCGGAGGGGCGGTACTGAGGGAGCGCCGCACTGTCGGAGGGGCAGTGCTGAGGGAGCGCCGCACTGTCGGAGGGGCAGTGCTGAGGGAGCGCCGCACTGTCGGAGGGGCAGTGCTGAGGGAGCGCCGCACTGCGCTGTCGGAGGGGCAGTGCTGAGGGAGCGCCGCACTGTCGGAGGGGCAGTACTGAGGGAGCGCCGCACTGTCGGAGGGGCAGTACTGAGGGAGCGCCATACTGTCGGAGGGGCAGTACTGAGGGAGCGCCGCACTGCGCTGTCGGAGGGGCAGTGCTGAGGGAGCGCCGCACTGTCGGAGGGGCAGTACTGAGGGAGCGCCGCACTGTCGGAGGGGCAGTACTGAGGGAGCGCCGCACTGTCGGAGGGGCAGTACTGAGGGAGTGCCGTACTGTCGGAGGGGCAGTACTGAGGGAGTGCCACACTGTCGGAGGGGCAGTGCTGAGGGAGTGCCACACTGTCGGAGGGGCAGTGCTGAGGGAGCGCCACACTGTCGGAGGGGCAGTACTGAGGGAGCGCCGCACTGTCGGAGGGGCAGTACTGAGGGAGTGCCGTACTGTCGGAGGGGCAGTACTGAGGGAGCGCCATACTGTCGGAGGGGCAGTACTGAGGGAGCGCCATACTGTCGGAGGGGCAGTACTGAGGGAGCGCCGCACTGCGCTGTCGGAGGGGCAGTGCTGAGGGAGCGCCGCACTGCGCTGTCGGAGGGGCAGTGCTGAGGGAGCGCCATACTGCGCTGTCGGAGGGGCAGTACTGAGGGAGCGCCGCACTGTCGGAGGGGCAGTACTGAGGGAGCGCCATACTGTCGGAGGGGCAGTACTGAGGGAGTGCTGCACTGTCGGAGGGGCAGTACTGAGGGAGCACTGCACTGTCGGAGGGGCAGTACTGAGGGAGCACTGCACTGTCGGAGGGGCAGTACTGAGGGAGTGCTGCACTGTCGGAGGGGCAGTACTGAGGGAGCACTGCACTGTCGGAGGGGCAGTACTGAGGGAGTGCTGCACTGTCGGAGGGGCAGTGCTGAGGGAGCGCCGCACTGCGCTGTCGGAGGGGCAGTGCTGAGGGTGCGCCGCACTGTCGGAGGGGCAGTACTGAGGGAGCGCCGCACTGTCGGAGAGGCAGTACTGAGGGAGCGCCGCACTGTCGGAGGGGCAGTACTGAGGGAGTGCCGTACTGTCGGAGGGGCAGTACTGAGGGAGTGCCGTACTGTCGGAGGGGCAGTACTGAGGGAGCGCCACACTGTCGGAGTGGCAGTACTGAGGGAGTGCCGTACTGTCGGAGGGGCAATACTGAGGGAGCGCCATACTGTCGGAGGGGCAGTACTGAGGGAGCGCCATACTGTCGGAGGGGCAGTACTGAGGGAGCGCCGCACTGCGCTGTCGGAGGGGCAGTACTGAGGGAGCGCCGCACTGCACTGTCGGAGGGGCAGTGCTGAGGGAGCGCCGCACTGCGCTGTCGGAGGGGCAGTACTGAGGGAGCGCCGCACTGCGCTGTCGGAGGGGCAGTACTGAGGGAGCGCAATACTGCGCTGTCGGAGGGGCAGTGCTGAGGGAGCGCAATACTGCGCTGTCGGAGGGGCAGTACTGACGGAGCGCCGTACTGTCGGAGGGGCAGTACTGAGGGAGCGCCATACTGTCGGAGGGGCAGTACTGAGGGAGTGCTGCACTGTCGGAGGGGCGGTACTGAGGGAGCGCCGTACTGTCGGAGGGGCAGTACTGAGGGAGCGCCGTACTGTCGGAGGGGCAGTACTGAGGGAGCGCCATACTGTCGGAGGGGCAGTACTGAGGGAGTGCTGCACTGTCGGAGGGGCAGTACTGAGGGAGCACTGCACTGTCGGAGGGGCAGTACTGAGGGAGCACTGCACTGTCGGAGGGGCAGTACTGAGGGAGTGCTGCACTGTCGGAGGGGCAGTACTGAGGGAGCACTGCACTGTCGGAGGGGCAGTACTGAAGGAGTGCTGCACTGTCGGAGGGGCAGTACTGAGGGAGCACTGCACTGTCGGAGGGGCAGTACTGAGGGAGTGCTGCACTGTCGGAGGGGCAGTACTGAGGGAGTGCTGCACTGTCGGAGTGGCAGTACTGAGGGAGCGCTGCATTGTCGGAGGGGCAGTACTGAGGGAGCGCTGCATTGTCGGAGGGGCAGTACTGAGGGAGCGCCGTACTGTCGGAGGGGCAGTACTGAGGGAGCCCCGCACTGTCGGAGGGGCAGTACTGAGGGAGCCCCGCACTGTCGGAGGGGCAGTACTGAGGGAGCCCCGCACTGTCGGAGGGGCGGTACTGAGGGAGCCCCGCACTGTCGGAGGGGCAGTACTGAGGGAGCGCCGCACTGTCGGAGGGGCAGTACTGAGGGAGCCCCGCACTGCGCTGTCGGAGGGGCAGTACTGAGGGAGCCCCGCACTGTCGGAGGGGCAGTACTGAGGGAGTGCCGCACTGTCGGAGGGGCAGTACTGAGGGAGCAGGTACAACATGGGGTTTGATACAGAGTAAAGCTCCCTCCGGTTTCCCTCCACCAGCTTTGGAGAAGGGGCCCTTACTCGCTGGAGGCAGGCCCGAATCGAACCGAGGTCACGGGGTCCAAAGGTCAACGGCCTGCCCCAGTTTCCTGGAATCTGAAGTTTGAAGAACACAGGTCCGTGAGAAGCGGAACAGGGAAGGGAGGATTTTCAGAAATTGCTTCACGACGGGGAAAGGGAGAAGCGGAACTGAGATCGCTCGAACTTTCTGCTGAATCACCGGGGCTCTCATTGAATCAGCATCTTTCGGTCAGGAGGCTGTAGTGGGTCACGGGGTCACTAACCTCTGACCTTACATTGCTTAACCACCATTGCTCGCTTACGCGGCCCCCCACAGGCACGTGCTCCGCTTGACCCTCACGCCACGGACACTCGCTGGGCTGAGGGTTCCCTGGGCCGGACTATTTGGCTGTGGGGGCATCGCGGCCCCGCCCTCGCCGGACGACCGCAACCCCCACCCTCCGCGCGACAGGGCTGTGAATCCGACTGCCGCCCCCACCCTGCCCCCCACCGTCCTGTTCCCCTTGCCCACCCCCCCGCCCCCCCCCAGTGCCCACCCTCTTCACCAGGAGAGCTGCCTCTCTCTCGCTCTCCTGCTCACCGGGCTATCATAGAATCAGAGAAAGCTACAACGCAGGAGGAGACCATTTCAGTCCATCGTGTCCGCTCCGGCCGACCAAGAGCCACCCGGCCTAACCCCACTTTCCCGCTCTCGGTCCGTAGCCCTGTCGGTTACAAGCGCACATCCCAAGTACTGTTTAAATGTGGTGAGGGTTTCTGCCTCTACCACCCTTTCAGGCCGTGAGTTCCGCCCCAGACCCCCACCACCCTCTGGGTGAAGACATTTCCCCTCTAACCCCCTCTAAACCTCCCCCCAATTACTTTAAATCTGTGCCCCCCTGGTTGTTGACCCCTCTGTCAAGGGAAACAGGTCCGTCCTATCCACTCTATCCAGGCCCCCTCATCATTTTATACACCTCAATCAGGTCTCCCCTCAGCCTCCTCTGTTCCAAGGTAAACAACCCCAGCCTATCCAATCTTTCCTCATCACTAAAATTCTCCAGTCCCGGCAACATCCTGGTAAATCTCCTCTGTACCCTCTCCAGTGTGATCACATCCTTCCTGTAATGTGGTGACCAGAACTGCACGCAGTACTCCAGCTGTGGCCTAACCAGTTCAAGCATAACCTCCCCACTCTTGTGTTCTATGCCTTGGCTAATAAAGGCAAGTATCCCGTGTGCCTTCTTAACCACTTTATCCACCTGGCCTGCTACCTTCAGGTATCTGTGGACCTGCACTCCCAGGTCCCTCTGATCCTCTACACTTCTCAGTGTCCTACCATTTAATGTGTATTCCCTTACCTTGTTAGTGCTCCCTGAATGCATTACCTCACACTTCTGAGGATTTAATTCTATTTGCTGTTGTTCTGCCCACCTGACTAGTCCATTGATATCTTCCTCATGGCTAAAGTTGTCAGGTCCATGCTTGCAAATCGAGTATCGGGGGCAGGGTCTGTGATGGGGAGGTGTGACCCGAGGTGTGGACCCCACTTCATGCATCAGATTAGGGCGTGTCGGCCGACTATTCGACCGCGGGGGGCATCAGAGCCATGCCACACCCTGAATAATGGGGGCTCCCCCGAGTTTTCCGGGCCAAAGTGTTCAGCCAATCAGGAGCTGGGATAGAAGTACTCGGGTTCCAACCTCAGTCTGTGCTGAGCGAGTCGGGAAGGAAGGGGAGTGGGTTCCTGTTCCTGTGGGATACTCCTGTGCTCGGAGCGAGGGACAGGATCCAACCCTTGCCGAGCTGTCCTGGGATGCTCATCGTCAAGGTTGGCAGACACTAAACCCGCGACCTCTGCCGCCTAGAAGGACAAGGGCAGCAGGCGCATGGGAACACCATCACCTCCATGTTCCCCTCCCAGTCCCACACACACTATCCCGACTTGGGAATATATCGGCCGTTCCTTCATCGTCGCTGGGTCACAATCCTGGAACTCCCTCCCCAACAGCACTGTGGGAGCACCTTCACCACACGGACTGCAGCGGTTCAAGAAGGCGGCTCACCACCACCTTCTCAAGGGGCGATTAGGGACGGGCGATAAATGCTGGGCCTTGCCCACATCCCATGAACCAATCAAAAATAATTAAAGGCTACTTGTGTGTGACATTGAAGCAATAATGCGTTAATGCAAGCTCCAGCTAGTCTTTAAAAGAAATTTATATAGCACCTTTAACAACCACCAGACGCCACAAAGCGCTTTACAGCCAATGAAGCACTTTTGGAGGGTAGTCACAGTTGTATTGTGGGAAACGCCAATTTGCGCACAGCAAGCTCCCACACACAGCAATGTGATAATGACCCAAATCATCTGTTTTAGTGATGTTGGTTGAGGGATAAATATTGGCCCCAGGACACCGGGGAGAACTCCCCCTGCTCTTCTTCCAATAGTGGCCATGGGACCTTTTACATCCACCTGAGAGGGCAGACGGGGCCTCGGTTTAACGTCTCATCCGAAAGACGGCACCTCCAACAGTGCGGCGCTCCCTCAGTACTGCCCCTCCGACAGTGCGGCGCTCCCTCAGTACTGCCCCTCCGACAGTGCGGCGCTCCCTCAGTACTGCCCCTCCGACAGTGCGGCGCTCCCTCAGTACTGCCCCTCCGACAGTGCGGCGCTCCCTCAGTACTGCCCCTCCGACAGTGCGGCGCTCCCTCAGTACTGCCCCTCCGACAGTGCGGCACTCCCTCAGTACTGCCCCTCCGACAGTGCGGCGCTCCCTCAGCACTGCCCCTCCGACAGTGCGGCGCTCCCTCAGTACCTCCTCTCCGACAGTGCGGCGCTCCCTCAGCACCGCCCCTCCGACAGTGCGGCACTCCCTCAGTACTGTCCCTCCGACAGTATGGCGCTCCCTCAGTACCGCCCCTCCGACAGTGCGGGGCTCCCTCAGCACTGCCCCTCCGACAGAACGGCGCTCCCTCAGTACTGCCCCTCCGACAGTGCGGCGCTCCCTCAGTACCACCCCTCCGACAGTGCGGCACTCCCTCAGTACTGCCCCCCGACAGTGCGGCGCTCCCTCAGTACTGCCCCTCCGACAGTGCGGCGCTCCCTCAGTACTGTCC
Source organism: Pristiophorus japonicus (assembly GCF_044704955.1). Taxonomy (NCBI): domain Eukaryota; kingdom Metazoa; phylum Chordata; class Chondrichthyes; family Pristiophoridae; genus Pristiophorus; species Pristiophorus japonicus. The sequence continues at coordinate 7,447,589 of NC_092003.1, read as the reverse complement.
CTCCGACAGTGCGGCGCTCCCTCAATACCGCCCCTCCGACAGTGCGGCACTCCCTCAGTACTGCCCCTCCGACAGTGAGGCGCTCCCTCAGTACTGCCCCTCCGACAGTGCGGTACTCCCTCAGCACTGCTAGTATTTCTCTATCCTCCTGCCCGCGATTCCGACCCCACCCTGCGGAGCTGGCTGACGGCCCTTGGGGGGAGGCCTGTACCCACAGACTCCCGACCATCCCTGGGGCTCAGACCCATTGCCCCGGCCTGTGTTAGACATGGTCTTTGGCTGCCACCTACTGGCTGTGGTGTGAACAACACGTTCACTTTCCTGCCCCGACACAAGGCGGACAGAGCTGGGTCATCGGGGGGCTCCCACTGCGGGGGGCTTATGGCTCAGAGAGTGGGGTTTGTGTCCCGCTTAAATGGCCTGCAGTCGGTCACACTCTCTCTCCGTCTCTCTCTACCCCCATTAAACAGTGACCACACTCCAAAACTACTTAATTGGCTGTAAAGCGCTTGGAGACAACTGGTGGTCGTGAAAGGCGCTATATAAATGCAAGTCTTTCTTTCTCTCTCTGCCTCTCTCTCCCTCTCTGTCTCTCTCTCTCTCTCTGTCCCTCTCTCTCCCCTTCTCTGGAGAAACAGCGGTGACCCCTGATGACCACACTCTGCCCGCCCCCCCAATGCTGATAGCTGGAGCCAGTGAACAAACCGATCTCGCCGTGTGCATATACCGAGCCCCACACACAGAGCAGGAGAGGGCCAGGCTCCATCTCCGGCCTGTGCCAAGTGACCTGTTCTCCCTGGTCAGTACTTCCAGTGAGAATGGGCCACAGTGCCCAGGGGAGAACCAGGCCACGTGCCTGCCCAATCGCCTCCTGCTGGGAGGGGAGAGGAAGTGATGCCGCAGCAGTTGAATATCCTGTTAACACGCATGGTCTGTGTGTGGGACCCGTACCCCAGTGAGAGTCAGTGTGTGTGGGACCCGTACCCCAGTGAGAGTCAGTGTGAGTGGGACTGTACCCCAGTGAGAGTCAGTGTGTGTGTGGGACTGTACCCCAGTGAGAGTCAGTGTGTGTGGGACTGTACCCCAGTGAGAGTCAGTGTGTGTGGGACCCATACCCCAGTGAGAGTCAGTGTGTGTGGGACTGTACCCCAGTGAGAGTCAGTGTGTGTGGGACCTGTACCCCAGTGAGAGTCAGTGTGTGTGGGACCCGTACCCCAGTGAGTGTCAGTGTGTGTGGGACCCGTACCCCAGTGAGAGTCAGTGTGTGTGGGACCCGTACCCCAGTGAGAGTCAGTGTGTGTGGGACCCGTACCCCAGTGAGAGTCAGTGTGTGTGGGACCAGTACCCCAGTGAGAGTCAGTGTGTGTGGGACCCGTACCCCAGTGAGAGTCAGTGTGTGTGGGACCCGTACCCCAATGAGAGTCAGTGTGTGTGGGACCCGTACCCCAGTGAGTGTCAGTGTGTGTGGGACCCGTACCCCAGTGAGTGTCAGTGTGTGTGGGACCCGTACCCCAGTGAGAGTCAGTGTGTGTGGGACCCGTACCCCAGTGAGTGTCAGTGTGTGTGGGACCCGTACCCCAGTGAGAGTCAGTGTGTGTGGGACCCGTACCCCAGTGAGTGTCAGTGTGTGTGGGACCCGTACCCCAGTGAGAGTCAGTGTGTGTGGGACTGTACCCCAGTGAGTGTCAGTGTGTGTGGGACCCGTACCCCAGTGAGAGTCAGTGTGTGTGGGACCCGTACCCCAGTGAGAGTCAGTGTGTGTGGGACTGTACCCCAGTGAGTGTCAGTGTGTGTGGGACACGTACCCCAGTGAGAGTCAGTGTGTGTGGGACCCGTACCACAGTGAGAGTCAGTGTGTGTGGGACCCGTACCCCAGTGAGAGTCAGTGTGTGTGTGGGACCCGTACCCCAGTGAGAGTCAGTGTGTCTGGGACCCGTACCCCAGTGAGAGTCAGTGTGTGTGTGTGGGACCCGTACCCCAGTGAGAGTCAGTGTGTGTGGGACCCGTACCCCAGTGAGAGTCAGTGTGTGTGGGACTGTACCCCAGTGAGAGTCAGTGTGTGTGGGACCCGTACCCCAGTGAGAGTCAGTGTGTGTGGGACCCGTACCCCAGTGAGAGTCAGTGTGTGTGTGTGGGACCAGTACCCCAGTGAGAGTCAGTGTGTGTGGGACTGTACCCCAGTGAGAGTCAGTGTGTGTGGGACCCGTACCCCAGTGAGAGTCAGTGTGTGTGTGTGGGACCAGTACCCCAGTGAGAGTCAGTGTGTGTGGGACTGTACCCCAGTGAGAGTCAGTGTGTGTGGGACCCGTACCCCAGTGAGAGTCAGTGTGTCTGGGACCCGTACCCCAGTGAGAGTCAGTGTGTGTGGGACCCGTACCCCAGTGAGAGTCAGTGTGTGTGGGACCCGTACCCCAGTGAGAGTCAGTGTGTGTGGGACCCGTACCCCAGTGAGAGTCAGTGTGTGTGGGACCCGTACCCCAGTGAGAGTCAGTGTGTGTGTGGGACCCGTACCCCAGTGAGAGTCAGTGTGTGTGGGACTGTACCCCAGTGAGAGTCAGTGTGTGTGGGACTGTACCCCAGTGAGAGTCAGTGTGTGTGGGACCCGTACCCCGGTGAGAGTCAGTGTGTGTGGGACCCTTACCCCAGTGAGAGTCAGTGTGTGTGGGACCCGTACCCCAGTGAGAGTCAGTGTGTGTGGGACTGTACCCCAGTGAGAGTCAGTGTGTGTGGGACTGTACCCCAGTGAGAGTCAGTGTGTGTGGGACCCGTACCCCAGTGAGAGTCAGTGTGTGTGTGGGACCCGTACCCCAGTGAGAGTCAGTGTGTGTGGGACTGTACCCCAGTGAGAGTCAGTGTGTGTGGGACCCGTACCCCAGTGAGAGTCAGTGTGTGTGGGACTGTACCCCAGTGAGAGTCAGTGTGTGTGGGACTGTACCCCAGTGAGAGTCAGTGTGTGTGGGACCCGTACCCCAGTGAGAGTCAGTGTGTGTGGGACCCGTACCCCAGTGAGAGTCAGTGTGTGTGGGACTGTACCCCAGTGAGAGTCAGTGCGTGTTTGTGAGATGAATTCCTTTCCTTACACACACGTGAACAGGCACCATACACCTTTGAGCAACCTAATCGGTGACTGCACCCTTTCTAATTGTTTTACGGAGACTGGTACATTGTCGCGTGTCACTCTGTTCTGCCCTTCAATGGAACGATAAGAGAGAGATATCATTTCAAAAAAATCATTATTCTCCATCTCAGAAACGTTGCATTGAGGGGCTGCGACGATTCTGGACTTGCCACGACCCCACCTCATCATCGCTGCTTAACCCACATTTGCAATCCGTGGGGATCCCACACACCCCTACCCTGCTCCAACCATCAGTCATCAGTAAGTTAAAACCTCACTCTGTATCTAACCCCGTGCTGTACCTGCCCTTGGAGTGTTTGACGGGACAGTGTAGAGGGAGCTTTACTCTGTATCTAACCCCCTGTACCTGCCCTGGGAGTGTTTGACGGGACAGTGTAGAGGGAGCTTTACTCTGTATCTAACCCCCTGTACCTGCCCTGGGAGTGTTTGATGGGACAGTGTAGAGGGAGCTTTACTCTGTATCTAACCCCCTGTACCTGCCCTGGGAGTGTTTGACGGGACAGTGTAGAGGGAGCTTTACTCTGTATCTAACCCCCTGTACCTGCCCTGGGAGTGTTTGATGGGACAGTGTAGAGGGAGCTTTACTCTGTATCTAACTCCCTGTACCTGCCCTGGGAGTGTTTGATGGGACAGTATAGAGGGAGCTTTACTCTGTATCTAACCCCCTGTACCTGCCCTGGGAGTGTTTGATGGGACAGTGTAGAGGGAGCTTTACTCTGTATCTAACCCCCTGTACCTGCCCTGGGAGTGTTTGACGGGACAGTGTAGAGGGAGCTTTACTCTGTATCTAACCCCCTGTACCTGCCCTGGGAGTGTTTGATGGGATAGTGTAGAGGGAGCTTTACTCTGTATCTAACCCCCTGTACCTGCCCTGGGAGTGTTTGACGGGACAGTGTAGAGGGAGCTTTACTCTGTATCTAACCCCCTGTACCTGCCCTGGGAGTGTTTGACGGGACAGTGTAGAGGGAGCTTTACTCTGTATCTAACCCCCTGTACCTGCCCTGGGAGTGTTTGACGGGACAGTGTAGAGGGAGCTTTACTCTGTATCTAACCCCGTGCTGTACCAGCCCTGGGAGTGTTTGATGGGACAGTGTAGAGGGAGCTTTACTCTGTATCTAACCCCGTGCTGTACCTGCCCTGGGAGTGTTTGATGGGACAGTATAGAGGGAGCTTTACTCTGTATCTAACCCCATGCTGTACCTGCCCTGGGAGTGTTTGATGGGACAGTGTAGAGGGAGCTTTACTCTGTATGTAAAGCCCCTTTGTGGGGACAGAGAAGGTTTGTGACTCCTGGTTCCCAGCCCCTCCCAGGCTCGCCCCCCCCACCCCCCCGCTGTGTCCCACTCCCAGGTTTGAGCCGTTCACTCCCCTGCTTCTGACACAGGCACTTGCACTTTGAGTCGAATTTCAAAGCGTCCAATGTTTACTCGTTGCTAATGATTAACGTGGACTGTCGGGTGGCCGTGTGTAAACCACGCTCAGAGGCTGCCAATCGGGAGTCAGGCGTTAACTGGTGAGTTCTGTCTTCTTGCCCCGATCTCTCCGTCCTGAGCTCTCGGCCTCTCACCGATCCCCCTCCAACTGCTCCCTGCTCATGTCGATGAATCGAGGAGCGAGGGGGATGATGGTAATGGTGGTGGCTTCTTAAATAGCAGCCCCCCCCTCCACCTGTCTCTCCCCTCCGCCCCCCCCCCCGTCTGTCTGTCTGTCTAGCTCACCCCACAGCCCAAACCTCGAGAGGGGAGCCCAGCCCTGGGGGGGTCTGAGGGGTCCCGGGGGTCCCCACACACCAGGACACGTGGCGTGGCGCGGTGAGCGTGTGACCTAGCTCAGGGAGCTGTCCGGGGGGGGAACAGGCCCCAGCGGTGCTGGTCACACCCTGTCTCCGCACTCAGTACGTACTGCTAGACACAAACCCTGTGTGTGTGTGTGTCTGTGTGTGTGTGATCCCTCTCTCTCCCTCTGTCTCTCCCCCGCTCTCTCCCTCCCTCTCTCTCTCTCCCTCGCTCTCTCTCTCTTACTTTCTCTCCCTCTCTGTCTCTCTCCTTCTCACCCTCCCTCCATCTCTGTCTCTCTCTCTCTCTGTCTCTCCCTCGCTCTCTCTCCCTCCCTCTCTCTCTCTCTCTCCCTCTCTCTCTCTCTCACTCCCTCCCTCTCTGTCTCTCCCTCTCTGTCTCTCCCTCTCTGTCTCTCCCCCGCTCTCTCTCCCTCCCTCTCTCTCTCTCTCTTTCTCCCTCTCTCTCTCTCTCTCTCCCTCCCTCTCTGTCTCTCCCTCTCTGTCTCTCCCCCGCTCTCTCTCCCTCTCCCTCTCCCTCTGTCTCTCCCCCCGCTCTCTCTCCCTCCCTCTCTCTCTCTCCCTCCCTCTTTCTCCCTCTCTCTCTCTCTCACTTTCTCTCCCTCTCTGTCTCTCTCCTTCTCACCCTCCCTCCTTCTCTGTCTCTCCCTCTCTGTCTCTCCCTCGCTCTCTCTCCCTCCCTCTCTCTCCCTCCCTCTCTGTCTCTCTCTCTCTCCCTCTCTCTTTCTCCCTCTCTCACTTTCTCTCCCTCTCTGTCTCTCTCCTTCTCACCCTCCCTCCCTCTCAGTCTCTCTCTCTCTGTCTCTCCCTCGCTCTCTCTCCCTCTCTCCCTCGCTCTCTCTCCCTCCCTCTCTGTCTCTCTCTTTCTTTCTCCCTCTCTCTCTCTCTCACTTTCTCTCCCTCTCTCCTTCTCACCCTCCCTCCCTCTCTGTCTCTCTCTCTCCCTCCCTCCCTTCCCCTCTCTCTCTCCCTCCATCTCTCACTCTCTCTCCCTCTCTCCCTCCCTCTCTCCCACATTCTCTCCCTCCCTCTCTCTCCCTGTTATGTAATGATGTGTGTATCGTCCTGGTACCTTAAATGTAATGTAAGCACAATGCTACACCACAGAGGGCGCTGTGGTTGGAAACCTGGAAGTACCTGCAACAGGCACTATATAAGGCTGACCACCACACCTGAGAGGCACTCTGGAGCTGAACAATAAAGGACGAAGGTCACAGCAGTTAGATTAACACCAGACTGTGTGGAGTCAGTGATTTGTGTGCTACATACACCACACTCCCCCTCTCTCTCTCTATCCCTCCCTCTCTCTACCCCTCCTGCTCTCTCCCCCTCCCTCTCTCTCTCCCTCCCTCCCTCTCTCCCCCTCCCTCTCTCTCTCTCTCTCTCTCTCTCCCTCTATCTCTTCCCCTCCCTCTCTCCCTTCCTTCCCTCTCTCCCTATTGTGTTCCTAACACAGATGAGACTGCACACAGGGAGGTTAAAGTAACAGTGACCTCAGTCTTAATTAAGACACTCCAGAGTGAGGAACAGGCCTTAGGGGGCGGCTTATATACAGTGCTCCCAAGGGATGCTGGGATCCCTTGGGACTTCAGGGGATGCGCTCCCTGGTGGCGGAACATGGGAGTACATGCTTTACAGATACACAACATCACTCCCCCCACCCCCCCTTCCCACCCAAAAGTCAAAGTGAAAACTATTTACAAGGTGAGGCGGTCGGGAGCCTTTCTTTCCCTGGTGGACCGCCTCGGTACAAATGTCTGTTCTGGTGTGTTGGCTGTGCCCTCGCTGGGCTGGCGTGGTGTTGGCCCTGCAGGGCTGCTGGGTGAGCCTGGCCTTGCTGGGCTGTTGGGCGTGGTGGGTTCGATTTCCTGGTCCAGGGTGGTGTCGTTGATCCTTTGTGTGTGTGTTGTGGGCTCTCAAAAGGTGGTGTCTGCTGTGGGTTGTTCAGGGCAGTCTGTGAACCACAGCCTTGTTTGGTCCAGGTGCTTTCTGCAAATTTGTCCATGGTCTAGTTTGACTACAAACACCCTACTCCCTTCTTTAGCTATCACCGTGCCCGCGATCCACTTGGGACCATGTCCATAGTTTAGCACATACACAGGGTCATTCAGATCAATTTCCCGTGACACAGTGGCGCAAGACCATCATTTACATTTTGTTGCTGCCGCCTGCTCTCTACCTGATCATGCAGGTTGGGGTGAACCAGCGAGAGTCTGGTTTTAAGTGTTCTTTTCATGAGTAGCTCAGCCGGGGGCACCCCTGTGAGTGAGTGGGGTCTCGTGCAGTAGCTGAGCAGTACTCGGGACAGGCGGGTTTGGAGTGACCTTCTGTGACTTGTTTAATGCTCTGTTTGATGGTTTGTACTGCCCGCTCTGCCTGCCCATTGGAGGCTGGTTTAAACGGGGCCGAGGTGACATGTTTGATCCCATTGCGGGTCATGAATGCTTTAAATTTGGCACTGGTGAAACATGGCCCGTTGTCACTGACCAGTATGTCAGACAGGCCGTGGGTGGCAAACATGGCCCTCAGGCTTTCAATGGTGGCGGTGGCGGTGCTTCCCGACATTATTTCACATTCAATCCATTTTGAAAAAGCATCCACCACCACCAGGAACATTTTACCGAGAAACGGGCCCGCATAGTCGACATGGATCCTCGACCATGGTCTGGAGGGCCAGGACCACAGACTTAGTGGTGCCTCTCTGGGCGCGTTGCTCAACTGAGCACACACACTGCATTGCCGTACACAGGACCCTAAGTCAGAGTCGATACCGGTCCACCACACGTGGGATCTGGCTATCGCTTTCATCATTACTATACCCGGGTGTGTGCTGTGGAGATCCGAGATGAACGTCTCCCTGCCCTTTTTGGGTAGCACTACGCGGTTACCCCACAACAGGCAGTCTGCCTGAATGGATAGCTCGTCCTTTCGCCGCTGGAACGGCTTGATTAGCTCTTGCATTTCAACGGGGATGCTGGCCCAGCTCCCATGCAGTACACAGTTTTTTACTCGGGACAGCAGAGGATCTTGGCTGGTCCAAGTCCTAATCTGGCGGGCCGTGACAGGTGATTTATCATTTTCAAACGCTTCCATGACCATCAATAAGTCTGCGGGCTGTGCCACCATCAACAAGTTTGCAGGCTGCGCCATTTCCACCCCCGTGGTGGGCAATGGTAGCCGACTGAGAGCATCTGCACAGTTCTCGGTGCCTGGTCTGTGGCGGATGGTATAGTTATACGCTGATAGCGCGAGTGCCCACCTTTGTATGTGGGCTGAGGCATTAGTATTTATCCCCTTGTTTTCAGCGAACAGGGATATGAGGGGCTTGTGATCGGTTTCCAGCTCAAATTGAGGCCAAACAGGTACTGATGCATTTTCTTTACCCCGAACACACACGCTAATGTCTCTTTCTCAATCATACTGTCGGCCCTCTCGGCCTTAGACAAGCTCCTGGAGGCATAGGCGACAGGTTGCAACTTCCCCGCAACGTTAGCTTGTTGTAATACACACCTGACTCCGTACGACGATGCATCACATGCTAGCACAAGTCTTTTACACGGGTTATACAATACAAGCAGCTTGTTGGAGCATAAAATGTTTCTGGCTTTCTCAAAAGCAATTACTTGTTTTTTTTCCCCATACCCAGTTCTCACCTTTGTGCAATAACACATGTAGGGGCTCTAAGAAGGTGCTTAACCCCGGTAGGAAGTTACTAAAATAGTTGAGGAGTCCCAGGAACGACCGCAGCTCCGTGACGTTCTGTGGCTTGGGCGCGTTCCTGATAGCCTCTGTCTCGGCGTCTGTGGGCCGAATGCTGCCCGCCGCGATCTTTCTCCCCAAAAACTCCACTTCTGTTGCGATGAAGATGCATTTCGACCTCTTCAGCCGCAGCCCTACACGATCCAGTCCCTGGAGGACCTCCTCCAGGTTTTGTAGGTGCTTGGCAGTGTCCCGACCCGTGACCAATATGTCGTCCTGAAAGACCACCATGTGTGGTACCGACTTGAGTAGGCTCTCCATGTGTCTCTGGAAGATCGCTGCAGCTGACCGAATTCCAAACGGGCATCTGTTGTCGATGAACAGTCCCTTGTGCGTGTTGATGCAGGTGAGGCCCTTCGAAGACTCCTCCAGCTCCTGCGTCATGTAGGCCGAAGTCAGGTCGAGCTTGGTGAATGTCTTGTCTCCTGCCAGCGTCGCAAATAGGTCGTCTGCCTTAGGTAGCGGGTATTGGTCCTGTAGCAAGAAATGATTAATAGTTACTTTATAATCTCCGCAAATCCTGACCGTGTCATCACTTTTGAGTACTGGAACAATCGGTCTGGCCCACTCGCTGAATTCCACTGGGGAGATGATGCCCTCGCATTGCAGCCTGTCCAGCTCGATTTCCACTCTCTCCCTCATCATGTGAGGTAGCGCTCACGCCTTGTGGTGAATGGGTCGTGCCTCTTGGACCAAGTGGATCCGCACCTTCGCCCCGGAAAAGTTTCCAATGCCTGGCTCAAAAAGGGAAGGAAATTTGTTAAGAACCTGGATACATGAGGCCTCATCGACATGTGTTAGCGCTCGGATGTCATCCCAGTTCCAGCGGATTTTACCCAGCCAGCTGCTTCCAAGCAGTGTGGGGCCATCGCCCGGGACAATCCAGAGTGGCAGTTTGTGCACCGTGCCCTCATAGGTGACCTTGACCATGGCGCTGCCCAGGACAATGATAAACTCTTTGGTGTACGTTCTCAGTTTCATGTGGATGGAGCTCAGGGCTGGTCTGAGTGCCTTGTTGCACCACAGTCTCTCAAACATCTTTATACTCATGATGGATTGGCTAGCGCCAGTGTCCAGTTCCATGGCTACGGGTAAGCCATTCAATTTTACGTTTACATTATAGGTGGACATTTCATCGAAAATGTGTGCACCCTGTGTACTTCAGTATCTGCCTCCTCTCTCTGAGGCTCAAAATTGCTTTGATCCGCCATGGACCGACCTTCCTCTGCCACGTGGTGGTTAGCAGGTCTTGCAGAGCTTGCAGCTCGTTGGAGATGCCCCATTGTTCCACAGCTCTTGCAAACATACCCTTTGAAGCGGCATGAATAGGCTGAATGGAAGCCTCCACAACGCCAACAAGGTGTGAATTGCCTTGCATTCATCCTTTGTTGCGGACTCCGAGTCATCTGGGTCACCTGAGGCCTGCTGGCAGTTGCAGACTCGTGGGTTCTGCCCTGCACATTTCTGCTCGCAAATACAGTTCCAGTTATTTTATGAACATTGCTAGCACTTGTGTGCTGAGAGATTTGTTTGGTGTTATCACTGGTGGACATAAACGCCTGTGCTATCACAATGGCCTTACTGAGGGTCGGTGTCTCTACAGTCAAATGTTTTCGTAGGATGGTCTCGTGGCCAATGCCCAGTACAAAAAAGTCTCTGAGCATTTGCTCCAGGTAGCCATCAAACTCACAATGTCCTGCAAGTTGCCTTAGCTCAGCGACGTAGCTCGCCACTTCCTGACCTTCAGATCGCTGGCACGTGTAGAACCGATACCTCGCCATCAGCACGCTCTCCCTCAGGTTAAGATGCTCCTGAACCAGTGTACACAGCTCCTCATACGACTTATCTGTGGGTTTCACCGGAGCCAGAAGATTCTTCATGAGGCTGTAGGTTGGTGCCCCGCAGACTGCGAGGAGGACCACTCTCCTTTTTGCAGCGCTTCCTTCTCCGTTCAGCTCATTGGCTACAAAGTACTGGTCTAGCCGTTCGACATAGGCTTCTCAGTCCTCACCCTCTGAGAACTTCTCCAGGATGCCTGCAGTTTGCTGCATCTTTGCGTTGGATTCGTATTCTCGTCGCCAGTTATTGTGTTCCTAACACAGATGAGACTGCACACAGGGAGGTTAAAGTAACAGTGACCTCAGTCTTTAATAAGACACTCCAGAGTGAGGAACAGGCCTTAGGGGTCGGCTTATATACAGTGCTCCCAAGGGATGCTGGGATCCCTTGGGACTTCAGGGGATGCGCTCCCTGGTGGCGGAACATGGGAGTGCATGCTTTACAGATACACAACACTCCCTCCCTCCCTCTCTCTCCCTCCCCCTCCCTCCCTCTCTCTCTCTCTCTCCCTCCCCATCTCCCTCTCTCCCTCCCGCTCTCTCTCTCCCTCCCCCTCTCCCTCCCTCTCTCTCTCTCCCTCCCTCCCTCTCTCTCTCTCTCTCTCCCTCTCCCTCCCTCTCCCTCTCTCCCTCCATCCCTCTCTCTCTCTCTCTCTCTCCCTCTCCCTCTCGCCCCCTCTCTCTCTCTCCCTCTCACCCCCTCTATCTCTCTCTTTCTCTCCCTCCCTCCCTCCCTCCCTCTCTCCCTCTCTATCTTGCTGCTGCTGTCTGTGTTCAGCACTGTGGCCGTGTGCGATTAAAAATGAAACAGAGTGTTGAGTTGAGGCCTAGTCAGCGAGTTGAAGCCTGTCGGTGCAGACAGGGTTGGCGGGCGGGTGGGCGGGGGGAGAGCACTGGGCCGGGGGAGTCGGGGAGAGGGGCACCCAGCCAGGGTGTGAGGGGAGAGGGAGGCACTGGGTCTACGCTGTTGCGAGGCCCAGGAGTGAGCGATGACCCGAGGGGTGTGTGTGGTGGCCGTGAGATGTCGGTCCGTGTGTCGGCCCGCCCAGGGTGTGTGTGGCCCTGATAACGAGGGTGGGCGCTGGGAGGGCCTCCGCTCGGGAGAGGCAGGAAGTTCCCCCTCAAACACCACTCGCTCCGGACCGACAGAGCAACAGCACACGGACACACACCTTCAGCTCAGCTACCCTACATCGTGCAACACAGCCACACTGGGAGGGTCAGGATAATAGTGAGAGGGGTCCGTGCGGGATGTGTCCATGTGTGTGTCTCTCTGTCTCTGAGTGAGTCTGTGTGTCTCTCTGTGTGTGTGCCTGTGTCTGTGTGTCTCTCTGTCTGTGTGTGAGTCTGTGTCTGTGTCTGTCTCTCTCTTTCTTCCTGTCAGTGTGAGAGTGTGTGTGAGAGTGTGTGTGTGTGAGAGAATGTGTGTGTGAGAGAATGTGTGTGTGTGAGTGTGAGAGTGTGTGTGAGAGAGTGTGAGAGTGTATGTGTGTGTGAGAGTGTATGTGTGTGTGTGAGAGTGTGTGAGAGTGTGAGTGTGTGTGAGAGAATGTGTGAGTGTGTGAGTGTGTGTGAGTGTGTGAGAGAATGTGTGAGTGTGTGTGAGTGTGTGTGTGAGAGAGAGTGTGTGTGTGTGAGTGTGAGAGTGTATGTGAGAGAATGTGTGTGTGTGTGTGTGAGAATGTGTGTGTGTGTGTGTGTGTAAGAGTGCGTGTCTCCCTCTCTCAGTCTGTGTGTGTCTCTCTCTCTCTGTCAGTGTGTGTGTCTCCCTCTCTGTCTGTGTCTGTCTCTGTCTCTCTCTCTGTCTCTCTCTCTGTCTCTCTGTCTCTCTCTCTCTCGGTCTCTGTCTCTTTCTCTCGCTCTCTCTCTGTCTGTCTCTCTCGCTCTCTCTCTCTGTCTCTCTCTCTGTCTCTCTCTCTCTCTCTCGGTCTCTGTCTCTCTCTCTCTCTCTCTGTCTCTCTCTCTCGCTCTCTGTCTCTCTCTCTCGCTCTCTCTCTCTGTCTCTTTCTCTCTCTTTCTTTCTCTCTCACTCTCTGTCTCTCTCTCTCTCTCTTGGTCTCTCTCTCTCTCTCTCTCTGTCTCTCTCTCTGTCTCTCTCTCTCTGTTGCTCTCTCTCTCTCTCTCTGTCTCTCTCTCTCTCTCTCTCTCTGTCTCTCTCTCTCTCTCTGTCTGTCTCTCTCTCTGTCTCTGTCACTCTCTCTGTCTCTCTCTCTCTGTCTCTGTCTCTCTCTCTCTCTGTCTGTCTCTCTCTCTCTCTCTCTGTCTCTGTCTCTCTCTGTCTGTCTCTCTCTCTGTCTCTCTCTCTGTCTCTCTCTCTCTATCTCTCTCTCTCTCTGTCTCTCTCTCTCTCTCTGTCTCTGTCACTCTCTCTGTCTCTCTCTCTCTGTCTGTCTCTCTCTCTCTCTCTCTCTGTCTCTGTCTGTCTGTCTCTCTCTCTGTCTCTCTCTGTCTCTGTCTGTCTGTCTCTCTCTCTCTCTGTCTCTCTCTCTCTCTCTGTCTCTGTCACTCTCTCTATCTCTCTCTGTCTCTCTCTCTCTCTCTCTCTCTCTGTCTCTCTCTCTCTCTCTGTCTCTCTCTCTCTCTCTCTGTCGCTCTCTCTGTGCAGCGATGAAGCTCTCCCGCTCTATCCCGGGACACTTCCTTCCAGCTGACCGTTGTGTGATATTTATTATTCTCCCTCCAGCAGGACCTGTCCCGCGCTCCCCAAGCCACGTTCACTGTGGGAGACAGACCGAGCAGCGGGGTTGCTCACCGGCCCCCGACATTCGACCAGGTGGGGCATCGCAGCCCAGGGGCCACCGGCGGGTCGGTGAGCGGTGGGATCGGACTGTGCGCGGCACTGGGGCCCCCCGCAGACACACCCGAGATCAACGCCCACGATTTGAGCCTGTGGCTGGGGACGCTCACTACCACCCCTCAGTGGCCATCACCTGTAACAGCAACTCCATGTGGAGCTGTGCCGATCCCAGTGGAGATGCTGTTATTCCTGACGGTCACTTGGAGCACGGGGGCGAGGAGGTTCAAGGATCACCGGGACAACCCTGTGGGGAATGAGGAATTCCGGCTACCTTCAATCATTCCTCAGTCACTCTGAAACACGACTGAGAATGAGGTGAAAGTTAACTGAATGGGACAGTGCAGAGGAAGCTTTACTCTGTATCTAACCCCCTGTACCTGCCCTGGGAGTGTGTGATGGGACAGTGTAGAGGGAGCTTTACTCTGTATCTAACCCCCTGTATCTGCCCTGGGAGTGTTTGATGGGACAGTGTAGAGGGAGCTTTACTCTGTATCTAACCCCCTGTACCTGCCCTGGGAGTGTGTGATGGGACAGTGTAGAGGGAGCTTTACTCTGTATCTAACCCCCTGTACCTGCCCTGGGAGTGTGTGATGGGACAGTGTAGAGGGAGCTTTACTCTGTATCTAACCCCGTGCTGTACCTGCCCTGGGAGTGTTTGATGGGACAGTGTAGAGGGAGCTTTACTCTGTATCTAACCCTGTGCTGTACCTGCCCTGGGAGTGTTTGATGGGACAGTGTAGAGGGAGCTTTACTCTGTATCTAACCCCCTGTATCTGCCCTGGGAGTGTTTGATGGGACAGTGTAGAGGGAGCTTTACTCTGTATCTAACCCCGTGCTGTACCTGCCCTGGGAGTGTTTGATGGGACAGTGTAGAGGGAGCTTTACTCTGTATCTAACCCTGTGCTGTACCTGCCCTGAGAGCGATGGGGATGGCGTAGAGGGAGTACGGTGTTTGGGGAGGGTGGGGGAATGATGTGGTGAGCAGGTTGTGGCGGTGTATGAGAGGAAGTTGAGATCGTCGGGTTGACTGACTCCCAGCGAGAGCTGTAGACAGGGTCCTGACCTATGAATTGTCAGGCAGTCGTGTCTGGACTCTGCCCGGCAGTTCTGTAGGCCATCCCTCTGTCTGGTTCAGTACGTCTAGACTTCGAACATGGAGCAACACGGAGGCCAGGATGACATGTTGGAGACCCTGTCCCTCACAGCGGGGCGGGGGGGGGGAACGGGGGACTGTCTGGAGAGGATCGTTGTCTCACTCTCACCCGCCCAGGAGCAGATAACAGTATTTCACAGGAGTTTCGTGTTTTCTCGCTCATTTCCTGTGGTGTCACGCACCCTCCGTGAAGGCGTGACTGTTTACATAGGATTTACAGTACAGAAATAGGCCATTGGGCTTCGTGTCGGGGTTTATGCTCCACACCAGCCCCCTCCCACCCCTCTCCATCTCACCCCATCACCCCATCCCTCTATTCCCTTCTCCCCCATGTGTTTATCCAGCTTCCCCTTAAATACATCGATACTATTCACCTCAACCCCTCCCTGTGGCAGCGAGTTCCACATTCTCACCCCTCTCTGGATAAAGAGGTGTCTCCTGAATTCCCCATTGGGTTTATCAGTGACTGTCTGATATTGATGGCCCCGAGTTCTGGTCTCCCCCACAACATAAGAATTAGGAACAGGAGTAGGCCATCTAGCCCCTCGAGCAACAAGATCATGGCTGATCTGGCCGTGGACTCAGCTCCACTTACCCGCCCGCTCCCCGTAACCCTTAATTCCCTTATTGGTTAAAAATCTATCTATCTGTGACTTGAAAACATTCAATGAGCTAGCCTCAACTGCTTCCTTGGGCAGAGAATTCCACAGATTCACAACCCTCTGGGAGAAGAAATTCCTTCTCAACTCGGTTTTAAATTGGCTCCCCCGTATTTTGAGGCTGTGCCCCCTAGTTCTCGTCTCCCCGACCAGTGGAAACAACCTCTCTGCCTCTATCTTGTCTATCCCTTTCATTATTTTAAATGTTTCTATAAGATCACCCCTCATCCTTCTGAACTCCAAGGAGTAAAGACCCAGTCTACTCAATCTATCATCATAAGGTAACCCCCTCATCTCCGGAATCAGCCTAGTGAATCGTCTCTGTACCCCCTCCAAAGCCAGTATATCCTTCCTTAAGTAAGGTGACCAAAACTGCACGCAGTACTCCAGGTGCGGCCTCACCAATACCCTGTACAGTTGCAGCAGGACCTCCCTGCTTTTGTACTCCATCCCTCTCGCAATGAAGGCCAACATTTCATTCGCCTTCCTGATTACCTGCTGCACCTGCAAACTAACTTTTTGGGATTCATGCACAAGGACCCCAGGTCCCTCTGCACCGCAGCATGTTGTAATTTCTCCCCATTCAAATAATATTCCCTTTTACTGTTTTTTTTCCCAAGGTGGATGACCTCACATTTTCCGACATTGTATTCCATCTGCCAAACCTTCGCCCATTCGCTTAACCTATCTAAATCTCTTTGCAGCCTCTCTGTGTCCTCTGCACAACCCACTTTCCCACTAATCTTTGTGTCATCTGCAAATTTTGTTACACTACACTCTGTCCCCTCTTCCAGGTCATCTATGTATATTGTAAACAGTTGTGGTCCCAGCACCGATCCCTGTGGCACACCACTAACCACCGATTTCCAACCCGAAAAGGACCCATTTATCCCGACTCTCTGCTTTCTGTTCGCCAGCCAATTCTCTATCCATGCTAATACATTTCCTCTGACTCCGCGCACCTTTATCTTCAGCAGTAACCTTTTGTGTGGCACCTTATCGAATGCCTTTTGGAAATCTAAATACACCACATCCATCGGTACACCTCTATCCACCATCCTCGTTAAATCCTCAAAGAATTCCAGTAAATTAGTTAAACATGATTTCCCCTTCATGAATCCATGCTGCGTCTGCTTGATTGCACTATTCCTATCTAGATGTCCCGCTATTTCTTCCTTAATGATAGCTTCAAGCATTTACCCCACTACAGATGTTAAACTAACCGGCCTATAGTTACCTGCCTTTTGTCTGCCCCCTTTTTTAAACAGAGGCGTTACATTAGCTGCTTTCCAATCCGCTGGTACCTCCCCAGAGTCCAGAGAATTTTGGTAGATTATAACGAATGCATCTGCTATAACTTCCGCCATCTCTTTTAATACCCTGGGATGCATTTCATCAGGACCAGGGGTCTTGTCTACCTTGAGTCCCATTAGCCTGTCCAGCACTACCCCCCTGGTGATAGTGATTGTCTCAAGGTCCTCCCTTCCCACATTTCCGTGACCAGCAATTTTTGGCATGGTTTTTGTGTCTTCCACTGTGAAGACCGAAGCAAAATAATTGTTTAAGGTCTCAGCCATTTCCACATTTCCCATTATTAAATCCCCCTTCTCCTCTTCTAAGGGACCAACATTTACAAGTGGAAACATTCTCTCTACATCTACCCGATTGAACCCTTTCCTAATCTTAAAGACCTCTATCGGGTCGCTCCCTCAGCCGTCTCTTTCCTAGAGCAAAGAGACCCAGCCTGTTCATCCTTTCCCGATGGGTGCAACCTCTGGATATCATCCTTGTAAATCTTTCTTCTGCCCTCTCCAATGCCTCTAAGATCCAATTTGTAAAATGGAGACCAGAACTGTGCGCAGTGCTCCAAGTGCGGTCTAATCCGGCTTCCACACAGGTTTAACGTAATCTCCCTGCTTTTTCACATCTGTCGCTCTAGCAACGAAGGCCGGTGCTTTGTCTGCGTGTTTCATGGCCTTGTTGACCTGCATCGCTACTTCTAGAGGTTTGTGAACCTCTGGCCAGTGATCGCTGCGGAATACAGGTGAATGTCCCACACATCGGTGGTCCCTCGAACGAGGAAGACTTGGTTCCACGAGTTCACCGGTGTTTCAATGAAGGACCCGATGTTCCAGTCCTGAACTCTAATTGAGGGGGTGGAAGATGCCTGTGAGTGGATTTTTTTAACGTGGGGTGGCCGTTGCACACCAGCCACCACACGGGCTCGACAGAGCGAGGTCTCGGTCCAGGGGCAAGGGTTAACCAGGACGACTGGAGACCAGCTCTGCTGCACGGACCCAGTGCACGCACATATCGCACACAGTGTGGGCTGGGCCCTCGCCGCCCCTGGGCCCCTCGCCTCTTCTGGATCCCGTACCCTCATTTGCCGCACCTCTGCCACGATCGCTCGCCGCTCCTCCTGAGGTTGTGAAGGGCGCTATATAAATGCAAGTCTGGCTTCTCGGCTCTGGGAGGATTTGCTGCACCACCAATGTGTGACAGCAGGTGGTGCTGCAGGCTGGGTTTACCTTGGCTGTCATGTCCCCTGACTGCCAGAGGGTGGTAGTGTTGTCCACACTTCTGCACAACTGCAACCAAATGGGCATGTGACCATCCAAATGGGAAGAAACTGGACTGAACAAGGTTACACTGTCGGAGGGGCAGTGCTGAGGGAGCACCGCACTGTCGGAGGGGCAGTACTGAGGGAGCGCCGCACTGTCGGAGGGGCAGTACTGAGGGAGCGCCGCACTGTCGGAGGGGCAGTACTGAGGGAGCGCCGCACTGTCGGAGGGGCAGTACTGAGGGAGCGCCGCACTGTCGGAGGGGCAGTACTGAGGGAGCGCTGCACTGTTGGAGGGGCAGTACTGAAGGAGTACATTACAACAGTGACTACACTCCTAAAAAAGTACATAATTTGCTGTAAAGATCCTGAGGGAGTGAACGTTACTGTCTAAATATCCTTGCTGTCTTATTATACGTCATTATAAATCTGGGTTATAAACTTACATACTTAATAAAAGACTACATGTCATCATTTATTATAAATCAATACATATTGGAAATATAAATAATCTACATAATTTATAACAAGTTATTATAAATTATACAGTTTAAGCAAATATACATCAAAGCGTTACATATTGACTGCAAAAGCTTCTACAGATACGTGATGAGAAAAAGATTAGTGAAGACAAACGTAGGTCCCTTGCAGTCAGAATCAGGTGAATTTATAATGGGGAACAAAGAAATGGCAGACCAATTGAACAAATACTTTGGTTCTGTCTTCACGAAGGAAGACACAAATAACCTTCCGTGAATATTAGGGGACCGAGGGTCTAGTGAGAAGGAGGAACTGAAGGCTATCCTTATTAGTCAGCAAATTGTGTTAGGGAAATTGATTGGATTGAAGGCCGATAAATTTCCGGGGCCTGATAGTCTACATCCCAGAGTACTTAAGGAAGTGGCCCTAGAAATAGTGGATGCATTGGTGATCATTTTCCAACAGTCTATTGACTCTGGATCAGTTCCAATGGACTGGAGGGTAGCTAATGTAACACCACTGTTTAAAAAGGGAGGGAGAGAAAACGGATAATTATAGTCCGGTTAGCCTGACATCAGTGGTGGGGAAAATGTTGGAATCAATTATTAAAGATGTAATAGCAGCGCATTTGGAAAGCAGTGACAGGATCGGTCCAAGTCAGCATGGATTTATGAAAGGGAAATCATGCTTGACAAATCTTATTGAATTTTTTGAGGATGTAACGAGTAGAGTGGACAAGGGAGAACCAGTGGATGTGGTGTATTTGAACTTTCAAAAGGCTTTTGACAAGGTCCCACACAAGAGATTAGTGTGCAAAATTAAAGCACATGGTATTGGGGGTAATGTACTGACGTGGATAGAGAACTGGTTGGCAGACAGGAAGCAGAGAGTCGGGATAAACGGGTCCTTTTCTGAATGGCAGGCAGTGACTAGTGGGGTGCCGCAGGGCTCAGTGCTGGGACCCCAGCTATTTACAATATACATTAATGATTTAGACGAAGGAATTAAATGTAATATCTCCAAGTTTGCAGATGACACTAAGCTGGGTGGCGGTGTGAGCTGTGAGGAGGATGCTTAGAGGCTGCAGGGTGACTTGGACAGGTTAGGTGAGTGGGCAAATGCATGGCAGATGCAGTATAATGTGGATAAATCTGAGGTTATCCATTTTGGTGGCAAAAACAGGAAGGCAGTTTATTATCTGAACGGTGACAGATTAGGAAACGGGGAGGTGCAACGAGACCTGGGTGTCATGGTACATCGGTCATTGAAAGTTGGGTTACAGGTTGTATGGGGAGCTTAGGGTGTGGATTCGAATCCACACTCCCCTGAGGTTCTGTATGTGTGATTTATGAGGATGGGTGAGTAACGAGGCACCAGACACAGTGGGTAAGAGTACAAAATGGCTAATGTTGTTCATTTAGAATAGTAAACACAAAGATAGAGGGCATAGGAAGAGGTCATAAATAGCAGTAATGGCACAATCTCGCTCAACAACACGAAAAATTCTCGCAACAGGGAAGGGGAAGATAAGAGGTTGAAACATTCCACTCACACACAACCCCACCTCCCACTTCCACCCTTCTTACCAATTCCTATCCTAAATTGAGTCTGTGAGAGGGTTTGGACTGTACTCACAATCCTATCAACTCCGGGGTTCTGGGGGCACTTATTTCAGCTCGGGGTCCCTCTGGGGTGGGCTTTACGTTGTCGGTCGGTTCGGTTTTCCTCCTCGATGTTGTGTCGGTTTCTTCTATTTGCCTCTCGGTTGGCTCCTTCGCAAACAGCTGCTGGAGTTAAGCACCCCTTCCCCAGAGCGAGGGCCCTGTGAAAGGCTGACTCAACTGCCCTTTAACTCAACTCCACCACAACGAAAAACTGACTCCCACCTTCTTAACTCAACTCTACAACTCAATGCAAAAAGCTGATTTCAACCTCCAACCCCCAAATTCCTTGCATCTTTTTGCAGCTTTTTCTTATAGTCCGTTCATCTTCGCGCCAAAACTGCATGCCATTGTCTTCCTTGAATAAAATGGGGTGTGAATGGCAGTTCGATGTGTATCGATCTGTCTGGAATGGGAGATTAGCCACACCTCCTGTATCCTGTCGCTCGCTGATGGGGTGAATGAAGAGGATTGTTCACTATCTCGACAGAGGTCTGGGCTGGCCAAAATGATTGCATCAGACCTGTGGGCCTTTGTTTAATTATTCAAACTGATACCCTTTGTGTTGCCTTGTGTATTACTGGGCAGATTTTGCCAGGACATGTTGCCTCTTCTGTGAGGGTTTTGCACAAAAAGCTGGAGAAATGTCCTTTTAAAATATAAAGTTGCCTTGTATCCATTTTCCTGGAAGAGCCGAATGTACACTCTTCCCCCTTCCGGTAGCTGGCTCATCCCACGTCCGGTTCCGTACCCCTGCAACACTGTCTGTTACTGTACAGGACGGCCAGAGTCCCATCATCCTCCGCCGTTTACGGGCTGTTGGCTGCAGTTGGTCATTTTAAACCTGGCATCTTCCCATTCTCCCTGCCACGTGTCTCCGTGGTTGCTTTTGCAGAACCTGACGCAGGTACAGCAGGCGGTGAAGAAGGCAAATGGCACGTTGGGCCTTCATAGCGAGAGGATTTGAGTATAGGAGCAGGGAGGTCTTACTGCAGTTGTACAGGGCCTTGGTGAGGTCACACCTGGAATATTGTGTACGGTTCTGGTCTCCTAATCTGAGGAAGGACGTTCTTGCTATTGAGGGAGTGCAGCGAAGGTTCACCAGACTGATTCCCGGGATGGCAGGACTGACATATGAGGAGACACTGGATCAACTGGGCTTGTATCCACTGGAGTTCAGAAGAGTGGGAGAGGATCTCATAGAAACATATAAAATTCTGACGGGATTGGACAGGTTAGATGCAGGAAGAATGTTCCCGATGTTGGGGAAGTCCAGAACCAGGGGTCACGGTCTAAGGATAAGGGGTAAGCCATTTGGGACCGAGATGAGGAGAAACTTCTTCACTCAGAGAGTTGTGAACCTGTGGAATTCTCTATCACAGAGAGTTGTTGAGGCCAGTTTGTTAGATATATTCAAAAGGGAGTTAGATGTGGTCCTTACGGCTAAAGGGATCAAGGGGTATGGAGAGAAAGCAGGAATGGGGTACTGAGGTGAATGATCAGCCATGATCATATTGAATGGTGGTGCAGGCTCGAAGGGCCCAATGGCCTACTCCTGCACCTATTGTCTATGTTTCTATGTTTAATGATAAATTGTTGCACATTGATAGATAAACACATGAGGGAGAGAGGAATAGAAGGTGAGAGAGGAATATGGTGATGGGGTGAGATAGAGAGGGGTGGGAGGGAGCTGGTGTGGTGTATAAACACCGACATGGAGCGGTGGGGCCAATGGCTTACATTGGCTCCCGGTTAAGCAACGCCTCGATTTCAAAATTCTCATCCCTGTTTACAAATCCCTCCATGGCCCTCGCCCCCTCCCTATCTCTGTAATCTCCTCCAGCCCCACAACCCCTCGAGATCTCTGCGCTCCTCCAATTCTGCCCTCCTGAGCATCCCTGATTATAATCACTCCACCATCGGTGGCCGTGCCTTCAGCTGCCTGGGCCCCAAGCTCTGGAACTCCCTCCCTAAACCTCTCCGCCTCTCTCTCCTCCTTCAAGACGCTCCATAAAACCGACCTCTTTGACCCAGCTTTTGGTCACCTGCGCTAATTTCTCCTTATTTGGCTCGGTGTCAAATTTTTTGTCTCGTAATACTCCTGTGAAGCATCTTGGAACGTTTCACTACATTAAAGGCGCTATATAAATACATTATATTATTATTATTGAATGGCTGTTTATGTATTGTATGTAACATTATTATTGTGTATGTAGGCACTCTGTTAATCACTCCACAAGGCAGGGGTATGGCACTTGATATGTACAATCTGTAGTCCTTTATTTGCAGCTCCAAGAGTGAGGACACCAAGAGGTGAGCTCCCTTTTATACTGGGTTACCTGCAGTGTGCAGGTGACCCTTAGGTCTCCAGCAGCAGCGCCCTCTGGTGTACAGGCAAGGTGTGTACAGGGTGAAGGTACATTCATTGGTCTAGTGTTACAGTACATCATAACATTGTAGGCATGCATACATAACAATTATATCTGATAACTAGTTACATATATACAGCGTAGAAACAGGCCAATCGGCATAATTAGTCTGTGCTGGTATGTACATAGAAACATAGAAACATAGACAATAGATGCAGGAGTAGGCCATTCGGCCCTTCGAGCCTGCACCACCATTCAATAAGATCATGGCTGTTCATTCACCTCAGTACCTAAATTAAAAAGTAGGACCTCAAAAGTAGTAATCTCGGGATTGCTACCAGTGCCACGTGCTAGTCAGAGTAGGAATCGCAGGATAGCTCAGATGAATACATGGCTTGAGCAGTGGTGCAGCAGGGAGGGATTCAAATTCCTGGGGCATTGGAACCGGTTCTGGGGGAGGTGAGACCAGTACAAACCGGACAGTCTGCACCTGGGCAGGACCGGAACCAATGTCTTAGGGGGAGTGTTTGCTAGTGCTGTTGGGGAGGAGTTAAACTAATATGGCAGGGGGATGGGAACCAATGCAGGGAGACAGAGGGAGACAAAAATGAGGCAAAAGCAAAAGACAGAAAGGAGATGAGGAAAAGTGGAGGGCAGAGAAACCCAAGGCAAAGAACAAAAAGGGCCACTGTACAGCAAAATTCTAAAAGGACAAAGGGTGTTAAAAAAGCAAGCCTGAAGGCTTTGTGTCTCAATGCAAGGAGTATCCGCAATAAGGTGGATGAATTAACTGTGCAAATAGATGTTAACAAATATGATGTGATTGGGATTACGGAGACGTGGCTCCAGGATGATCAGGGCTGGGAACTCAACATCCAGGGGTATTCAACATTCAAGAAGGATAGAATAAAAGGAAAAGGAGGTGGGGTAGCATTGCTGGTTAAAGAGGAGATTAATGCAATAGTTAGGAAAGACATTACCTTGGATGATGTGGAATCTATATGGGTAGAGCTGCAGAACACTAAAGGGCAAAAAACGTTAGTGGGAGTTGTGTACAGACCTCCAAACAGTAGTAGCGATGTTGGGGAGAGCATCAAACAGGAAATTAGGAGTGCATGCAATAAAGGTGCAGCAGTTATCATGAGTGACTTTAATATGCATATAGATTGGGCTAACCAAACTGGAAACAATACGGTGGAGGAGGATTTCCTGGAGTGCATAAGGGATGGTTTTCTAGACCAATATGTCGAGGAACCAACTAAGGGGGAGGCCATCTTAGACTGGGTGTTGTGTAATGAGAGAGGATTAATTAACAATCTCATTGTGCGCGGCCCCTTGGGGAAGAGTGACCATAATATGGTGGAATTCTACATTAGGATGGAGAATGAAACAGTTAATTCAGAGACCATGGTCCAGAACTTAAAGAAGGGTAACTTTGAAGATATGAGGCGTGAATTGGCTAAGATAGATTGGCGAATGATACTTAAGGGGTTGACTGTGGATGGGCAATGGCAGACATTTAGAGACCGCATGGATGAATTACAACAATTGTACATTCCTGTCTGGCGTAAAAATAAAAAAGGGAAGGTGGCTCAACCGTGGCTATCGAGGGAAATCAGGGATAGTATTATAGCCAAGGAAGTGGCATACAAATTGGCCAGAAATAGCAGCGAACCTGGGGACTGGGAGAAATTTAGAACTCAGCAGAGGAGGACAAAGGGTTTGATTAGGGCAGGGAAAATGGAGTACGAGAAGAAGCTTGCAGGGAACATTAAGGCGGATTGCAAAAGTTTCTATAGGTATGTAAAGAGAAAAAGGTTAGTAAAGACAAACGTAGGTCCCCTGCAGTCAGAATCAGGGGAAGTCATAACGGGGAACAAAGAAATGGCAGACCAATTGAACAAGTACTTTGGTTCAGTATTCACTAAGGAGGACACAAACAACCTTCCGGATATAAAAGGGGTCAGAGGGTCTAGTAAGGAGGAGGAACTGAGGGAAATCTTTATTAGTCGGGAAATTGTGTTGGGGAAATTGATGGGATTGAAGGCCGATAAATCCCCAGGGCCTGATGGACTGTATCCCAGAGTACTTAAGGAGGTGGCCTTGGAAATAGCGGATGCATTGACAGTCATTTTCCAACATTCCATTGACTCTGGATCAGTTCCTATCGAGTGGAGGGTAGCCAATGTAACCCCACTTTTTAAAAAAGGAGGGAGAGAGAAAGCAGGGAATTATAGACCTCAGTAGTGGGTAAAATGATGGAATCAATTATTAAGGATGTCATAGCAGCGCATTTGGAAAATGGTGACATAATAGGTCCAAGTCAGCATGGATTTGTGAAAGGGAGATCATGCTTGACAAATCTTCTGGAATTTTTTGAGGATGTTTCCAGTAAAGTGGACAAAGGAGAACCAGTTGATGTGGTATATTTGGACTTTCAGAAGGCTTTCGACAAGGTCCCACACAAGAGATTAATGTGCAAAGTTAAAGCACATGGGATTGGGGGTAGTGTGCTGACGTGGATTGAGAACTGGCTGTCAGACAGGAAGCAAAGAGTAGGAGTAAATGGGTACTTTTCAGAATGGCAGGCAGTGACTAGTGGGGTACCGCAAGGTTCTGTGCTGGGGCCCCAGCTGTTTACATTGTACATTAATGATTTAGACGAGGGGATTAAATGTAGTATCTCCAAATTTGCGGATGACACTAAGTTGGGTGGCAGTGTGAGC
Organism: Pristiophorus japonicus; assembly: GCF_044704955.1. NCBI lineage: Eukaryota > Metazoa > Chordata > Chondrichthyes > Pristiophoridae > Pristiophorus > Pristiophorus japonicus. The sequence goes on along the minus strand of NC_092003.1, from coordinate 7,422,653 downwards.
TGCGAGGAGGATGCTATGAGGCTGCAGAGTGACTTGGATAGGTTAGGTGAGTGGACAAATGCGTGGCAGATGAAGTATAATGTGGATAAATGTGAGCTTATCCACTTTGGTGGTAAAAACAGAGAGACAGACTATTATCTGAATGGTGACAGATTAGGAAAAGGGGAGGTACAACGAGACCTGGGTGTCATGGTACATCAGTCATTGAAGGTTGGCATGCAGGTACAGCAGGCGGTTAAGAAAGCAAATGGCATGTTGGCCTTTATAGCGAGGGGATTTGAGTACAGGGGCAGGGAGGTGTTTCTACAGTTGTACAGGGCCTTGGTGAGGCCACACCTGGAGTATTGTGTACAGTTTTGGTCTCCTAACTTGAGGAAGGACATTCTTGCTATTGTGGGAGTGCAGCGAAGATTCACCAGACTGATTCCCGGGATGGTGGGACTGACCTATCAAGAGAGACTGGATCAACTGGGCTTGTATTCACTGGAGTTCAGAAGAGTGAGAGGGGACCTCATAGAAACGTTTAAAATTCTGACGGGTTTAGACAGGTTAGATGCAAGAAGAATGTTCCCAATGTTGGGGAAGTCCAGAACCAGGGGTCACAGTCTAAGGATAAGGGGTAAGCCATTTAGGACCGAGATGAGGAGAAACTTCTTCACCCAGAGAGTGGTGAACCTGTGGAATTCTCTACCACAGAAAGTAGTTGAGGCCAATTCACTAAATATATTCAAAAGGGAGTTAGATGAAGTCCTTACTACTCGGGGGATCAGGGGGTATGGCGTGAAAGCAGGAAGTGGGTACTGAAGTTTCATGTTCAGCCATGAACTCATTGAATGGCGATGCAGGCTAGAAGGGCTGAATGGCCTACTCCTGCACCTATTTTCTATGTTTCTATGTTTCTAGTACCCCATTCCTGCTTTCTCTCCATACCCCTTGATCCTTTTAGCCATAAGGGCCACATCTAACTCCCTTTTGAATATATCCAATGAACTGGCCTCAACACCTCTCTGTGGTAGAGAATTCCACAGGTTCACAATTCTCTGAGTGAAGAAGTTTCTCCTCATCTCGGTCCTAAATGGCTTACCCCTTATCCTTAGACTGTGACCCCTGGTTCTGGACTTCCCCAACATCGGGAATATTCTTCCTGCATCTAACCTGTCCAATCCCGTCAGAATTTTATATGTTTCTATGAGATCCTCTCTCATTCTTCTAAATTCCAGTGAATATAAGCCGAGTCGATCCAGTCTTTCTTCATATGTCAGTCCTGCCATCCCGGGAATCAGTCTGGTGAACCTTCGCTGCACTCCCTCAATAGCAAGAATGTCCTTCCTCAGATTAGGAGACCAAAACTGAACACAATATTCCAGGTGAGACCTCACCAAGGCCCTGTACAACTGCAGTAAGACCTCCCTGCTCCTATACTCAAATCCTCTCGCTATGAAGGCCCAACGGACCATTTGCCTTCTTCACCGCCTGCTGTACCTGCATGCCAACTTTCAATGACTGATGAACCATGACACCCAGGTCTCGTTGCACCTCCTCCTTTTCCTAATCTGTCACCATTCAGATAATATTCTGACTTCCTGCCCCAAAGTGGATAACCTCACATTTATCCACATTACTCCACACAAGTATCCTTCCATTCCATCTGCCTCTTCTCAGCCTTTCACAATCTCTCTCTATTCCCTTTTCTCTCATGTGTTTATCGAGTTTCCTTTTGAATGCATCGATACTATTCGCCTCAACCCCTCCCTGTGGCAGCGAGTTCCACATTCTCACCACTCTCTGGGTAAAGAAGTTTCTCCTGAATTCCCCATTGGGTTTATCAGTGACTGTCTGATATTGATGGCCCCGAGTTCTGGTCTCCTCCACAAGTGCAAACATCCTCTCTACATCTACCCTATCGAACCCTCCAGTACAGCGGGACCTGGGGGTACTTGTGCATGAAACACAAAAGGATAGTATGCAGGTACAGCAAGTGATCAGGAAGGCCAATGGAATCTTGGCCTTTATTGCAAAGGGGATGGAGTATAAAAGCAGGGAAGTCTTGCTACAGTTATACAGGGTATTGGTGAGGCCACACCTGGAGTACTGCGTGCAGTTTTGGTTTCCATATTTACGAAAGGATATACTTGCTTTAGAGGCAGTTCAGAGAAGGTTCACTCGGTTGATTCCGGGGATGAGGGGGTTGACTTACGAGGAAAGGTTGAGGAGGTTGGGCCTCTACTCATTGGAGTTCAGAAGAATGAGAGGTGATCTTATCGAAACGTATAAGATTATGAGGGGGCTTGACAAGGTGGATGCAGAGAGGATGTTTCCACTGATGGGGGAGACTAGAACTAGAGGGCATGATCTTAGAATAAGGGGCCGCCCATGTAAAACTGAGATGAGGAGAAATTTCTTCTCTCAGAGGGTTGTAAATCTGTGGAATTCTCTGCTCCAAAGAGCTGTGGAAGCTGGGACATTGAATATATTTAAGGTGGCGATAGACAGATTTTTGAGCGATAAGGGAGTGAAGGGTTATGGGGAGCGGGCAGGGAAGTGGAGCTGAGTCCATGATCAGATCAGCCATGATCGTATTAAATGGTGGAGCAGGCTTGAGGGACTGTATGGCCTTCTCCTGCTCCTACTTCTTATGTTCTTATAATCTTAAAGATCTCTATCAGGTCTCATCCAAGTCTTCTCATTTCCAAAGAAAAAATCCCTAGCCAGTTCAACCTTTCCCAATAGCTGCAATCTCTCAGTTCTGGTACCATCCTTGTAAACCTTCACCAGTGCTTCTATATCCTTTTTATGGTATGAAGACCAGAACTGGTGTCTCACCTCCTGACTCCCCAAAGCCTTCCCACCATCGACAAGGCACAAGTCAGGAGTGCGATGGAACACTCCCCACTTGCCTGGATGAGTTGCAGCTCCAACAACACTCGAGAAGCTCGACACCATCCGGGACAAAGCCGGCCGCTCGATGGGCCACGCAACCCACCACCTTCAACACTCACTCCCTCCACCACCGGCGCCCCCTGTCTGCAGTGTGCACCGTCTACAAGACGCACTGCAGCAACTCGCCAAGGCTTCTTCGGCAGCACCTCCCAAACCCGCGACCTCTACCCCCTAGAGGGACCAGTGCAGCAGGCGGATGGGAACACCATCACCTCCACGTTCCCCTCCCAGTCACACACACACACCATCCCGACTTGGAAATCTATCGGCCGTTCCTCCACCGTCGCTGGGTCACAATCCTGGAACTCCCTCCCTAACAGCACTGTGGGAGCACCTTCACCACACGGACTGCAGCGGTTCAAGAAGGCGGCTCACCACCACCTTCTCGAGGGGCGATTAGGGACGGGCGATAAATGCCAGCAACACTCACATCCCGTGAATACATTAAAAAACTGCAAGTGTGGCCTGACTTTGGGGTTCAATGCAAGTGTAACATAACTTCACTACTTTTAGGGCCCAAGTTTCCACATGATTTGCGCCTGATTTTTAGGAGCAACTGGTGGAGAACGGACTATCTTAGAAATCGCAATTCTCCACATTTAGTCTTCTGCCGTTCTAGTCAGGTAGAACAGTTCTACTTTGGAACAGAATTTTTTTCTTCAAAAGGGGGCGTGTCTGGCCACTGACGCCTGATTTCAAAGTTTCCACAGTGAAAACGTACTCCAAACTAAAGTAGACTGGAGCAAGTGAAGATTTTTGTCGAACTGAAAAAACCTGTTCTACACATTAAAAAAATCAGGCGCAGGTTACAAATTAGGCGTCCAGAACGAGGTGGGGGGGAGGGGGGGGAAGGGAAGTCATTAAATTCTACAATCAATCCTTATTTATACTTCTACATATATTATACAAATAAATTCAACCTGAATAAACATTTATAAGCAAAGAAAAGATTAAATAAACCATCTTCCTACCTGTGTGAAAGTGCTTCAGCCATCGTTTGTTGCCGCGGAGGGGAGGGAGGGGAAGGAGACAGCGGTTTGTTGCCGCGCAGGGGAGGGAGGGGAAGGAGACAGTGAGAAGGGAAGCCTCAGTGCTGATGGCAATGTGCTTTTATTAAAAAAATGTTCAAAAATTAAACAGCTACAAAGAACTACAAAAATGGCCGAGTGCCAATGTTTATTTTCACACTGAGCATGCGCGAACGCTCCAACGCGCACGCGCAGCGTTGCCGGCAGGAAAAAAACTAATTTAAATAGTACCCGCCCCCTCCCACTTATAAAATCGGCGCGAGTGTAGGCTCCGCCCCCCTGGGCGCCGCGCCAAACAGACAAGGAGCTGCAAAGCGCTCGAGAATAGCGCGTTTTTTTTTCTGCCGCCGTTTTAGGCGCGAAAAACGGGCGCCCAGCTCGGAGGGGGCATAGAAACATAGAAAATAGGTGCAGGAGTAGGCCATTCGGCCCTTCGAGCCTGCACCATCATTCAATATGATCATGGCTGAACATGTAACTTCAGTACCCCATTCCTGCTTTCTCTCCATACCCCTTGATCCCTTTAGCCGTGAGGGCCACATCTAACTCCCCTTTTGAATATATCTAACGAACTGGCCTCAACAACTCTCTGTGGTAGAGAATTCCACAGGTTCACAATTCTCTGAGTGAAGAAGTTTCTCCTCATCTCGGTCCTAAATGGCTTACTCCTTATCCTTAGACTGTGACCCCTGGTTCTGGACTTCCCCAACATCGGGAACATTCTTCCTGCATCTAACCTGTCCAATCCCGTCAGAATTTTATATGTTTCTATGAGATCCCCTCTCATTCTTCTAAAGCCTAGTTGATCCAGTCTTTCCTCATATGTCAGTCCTGCCATCCCGGGAATCAGTCTGGTGAACCTTCGCTGCACTCTCTGCCCTTAGAAATAAATCCCCGAGCTATGTTCGCTTTAATTGCTGTGCTGAGAGAGGTCTAGGCCCACCTCCCCATAGCGGTGCTATGCGGTGTACGTAAGGTGGGCGGGGCACGGGAGGTCACATGTGCTCCGGGGGAGGTGGGCGTGGCCTCTGACATCCGCGTGAGCCAGTCTAGGCCCCGCCCAACAACCGCGTCACTCTATAAACCAGACCAGAACACCCCCTCCTACTTAGGGGTCATGCTTGGTCGCAACCTGTGGTATACCTACGAACAGTGACGGGCAGGTAAAGACCCCCTGGTCCATCGAGCCCGTCCCACGTCACTGGATACCTCGTCTATCACAGCATACACACTCCCCACCCCACCCCAAGCCCTGTGGTCCCCTGGGAGAGGCAGAAAAACAGATTTAACCCCCCCCCCCCCCCCAGGCCACTTTGGGGGTAAGAAATCTGCGAAATTCCTCTCCGACCTACCTGGGCGATCGAAACCAGCCCTGGAGATCACCCTGGCCCTGAATTCCCTGCAGTACCTACCCTTCTGTAAGAGGCGATCTCCGCCGCAGACTGGAACAAATCCAGCTCTCGCTCGAAGGGGTTCAGCGAAGTCTGCATCCACCACATGAGACGGCAGCTTGTTCCAGAGGGTTAATGTCCTCTGGGGAAAGGACCCACCTCCTGACCTCTAACCTCGACCCAGCCCCAATACACAGCTTAGTCTACAGCTGCGGAACCTTGGAGAGAAACGAAAGAGTCGGCTCAACTTGGTCCAGAAACTCGCCGGATCCCCAGGGTAGGGGGCGACGGGGGAAGGGGGAGCGACGGGGGAAGGGTGGGAGGGGGAGGCTGGGGGAGGGGAGGGGGAAGGGGAGATGGTGGGGAGGGGGAGGGAGGATGAGGGGGAAGGATGGGGAGGGGGAGGGGAGGAAGTGGAAGGGTGCAGGAGGGGGAGGGGGAAGGGTGGGGGAGGGGGAGGGGGAAGGGGAGATGGTGGGGAGGGGAAGGGAGGATGAGGGGAGTGTGAGGGGGGAGGGGGAAGGAGGCGGAGGGGAGGGGGAGGGGAGGATGAGGAGAGGGGGAGGGGAAGATGAGGAGAGGGGAGGGGGAGGGGGAAGGAGAGGGAGGAGAGGGAGAGGGGGAAGGGGAGATGGTGGGGAGGGGAAGGGAGGATGAGGGGAGTGTGAGGGGGGAGGGGGAGGGGGAAGGTGGGGGAGGGGAGGATGAGGAGAGGGGGAAGGGGAGATGGTGGGGAGGGGGAGGGGGAGGGGGAAGGTGGGAGAGGGGAGGATGAGGAGAGGGGGAAGGGGAGATGGTGGGGAGGGGGAGGGAGGATGAGGGGAGGGTGAGGGGGCAGGATGGGGAGGGGAGGAAGGGGAAGGGTGGGGGAGGGGGAGGGGGAAGGGGAGATGGTGGGGAGGGGAAGGGAGGATGAGGGGAGTGTGAGGGGGAGGGGGAGGGGGAGGGGGAGGGGAGGATGAGGAGAGGGGGAAGGGGAGGTGGAGGGAGGATGAGGAGAGGAAGGATGGGGAGGGGGAGCGGAGGAAGGGGAAGGGTGGGGGAGGGGGAGGGTAAGGAGGGGGAGGGGACGGGAGGAGGGGGAGGGGAGGGGAGGAAGGGGAAGGATGGGGAGGGGGAAGGAGGGGGAGGGGAGGATGAGGGGAATGTGAGGGGGAGGGGAAGGATGGGGAGGGGAGGGGAGGAAGGGGAAGGGTGGGGGAGGGGGAGGGGAGGATGAGGAGAGGGGGAGGGGGAGGAGAGGATGAGGAGAGGGGGGAGGGGAGGGGAGGGGGAAGGGGAGATGGTGGGGAGGTGGAGGGAGGATGAGGAGAGGAAGGATGGGGAGGGGGAGCGGAGGAAGGGGAAGGGTGGGGGAGGGGGAGGGTAAGGAGGGGAGGGGAGGGAGGAAGGGAAGGGTGGGGGAGGGGAGGGGAGGATGAGGGGAGGGGGAGGGGAGGATGAGGAGAGGGGGAGGGGGAGGGGGTACAGATTTTTTTACTTCATGAAAGGCGCTATACAAATGCAAGTTCTTGTTGTTGCCCGGGCAGGCCCCGCCCCCTCAATCAGCATCGGGGCGGAGCGGCGCAGGCGCACAGTGCCCGCGGGTGGAGAGGGCGTGACCTCCCTGAGGAGATGGGCGTGGCCTGACAGGGAGCTGACGCTCCGGTTCCCGCCTCCTGCTCCGATCACTCGCTCGCTCGGCCGGCGTGAGGGCATGGCCTGAGGGCGCAGGCGCAGTAGCTCCGGGGCGTGTGGGCGCAGGCGCACTCGTTCAAGGGGCGAGAGCACTGCTGCTGAAGGGGCGTGAGGGCGCAGTCGCTCAAGGCGGGGGTGGGGTGGGGAGTGGGCGTGTCCGGCGGCGGCGATCTCGCGAGATGTCTACTGTCCAGGGTCCGCCCCTCCCGGTGGGGGGGTATAAAAGGTGGTGCCAGGGCGCCGCGCAGCCGCAGTGGCTCCGGTGGCGGTTGGAGCGGCGGGCAGGTGAAGGAACGCCGCCGCCATGTTCAGCTGGCTGGGGAAGGACGCGCGGCGCAAGAAGGAGCCCGAGTTCTTCCACACGGTGAGCGACGGCCTGCGCCGCCTGTACGCCGCCAAGCTGCTGCCGCTCGAGGAGACCTACCGCTTCCACGACTTCCACTCGCCCGCCCTGGAGGATGCCGACTTCGACAACAAGCCCATGGTGCTGCTGGTCGGCCAGTACTCGACCGGCAAGACCACCTTCATCCGGCACCTCATCGAGCACGACTTCCCCGGCATGCGCATCGGGCCCGAGCCCACCACCGACTGCTTCATCGCCGTCATGCACGGCGACCGCGACGGCGTGGTGCCCGGCAACGCGCTGGTCGTCGACCCCAAGAAGCCCTTCCGCAAGCTCAACGCCTTCGGCAACGCGTTCCTCAACAGGTGCGGGTCTCCCGGGGGTGGGAGAGGGAGGGACCCTCTCTGGGGGTGGGGGGGAGAGAGAGAGGGAGGGACCCTCTCTGGGGGTGGGGTGGAGAGAGAGGGAGGGACCCTCTCTGGGGGTGGGGGGAGAGAGAGGGAGGGACCCTCTCTGGGGGTGGGGGAGAGAGAGGGAGGGACCCTCTCTGGGGGTGGGGTGGAGAGAGAGAGGGAGGGACCCTCTCTGGGGGTGGGGTGGAGAGAGAGAGGGAGGGACCCTCTCTGGGGGTGGGGGGGAGAGAGGGAGGGACC